>NC_048915.1:4460319-4532804 GCF_011077185.1 Oxyura jamaicensis
ATCACCTGCAGCGCCTCGCGCCTGGCCCGCTCGTGCTGCAGCTCCAGCCTCACGTCCTCCAGGTCCCTCCTGCGAGGCCGCGGGGGTGGCTCAGGTGGGGCCGTGCCCAGCAGCGAGCTCCCGGGGGCCCTCGGGGACCTTTTAGGGTCGGCCACCCCTCCCCATCGTCCCCGTCCCCACTCACAGGTGCTGGCCTCGCATCAGGTCCACGAGGATGTGCAGGGACCGGACCTCGGCCTTCAGGTCCTCCAGGGCCAGCCGCTGCTCCGGGCCCTGCCCCGCGGCAGGGAGATGGGGGCAGAGCTCGGCGCAGGGCGGCCCCAAGCCCCCCCCGGCCATGCTGGGCGGCCGCCGGCCCGGCACCCGGGGGCGCGTGGCCGTGGGGTGGCTCAGCTTGGCCGTGGTCACCTGCAGGGTGCTGAAGCCATCGGGGTCTGTGAAAAGGACGGTGTTAGACCAGGGCACGGCCACAGGACACGGTGCTGGCACCGCAGCCACGCGGCCCCGGCCCTACCTGGGTCTCCGGCTCTGCCCCGCTCCATTTCGGCCGAGGTGCTGGGCTGGGGGCCACCGGGCCTGGGGGTGGCAGGGGGCAGTGAGGTGACACGGCCGTGGTGTGCCCCCGGGGAGGTGCCGAGCATCAGCACAGCCCTGGTGCTGGGCACGTCGCGGCAGCCCCAAAGGCCCCAGTGGGGCCGCGTGTGGCTTACTTGCTCGGCAGCCCCAGGGTTGGCTTGGTTTTGGCCGGGACGGGGGGCGCGGGAGCCATCCTCTTGCTGGGGGGAGGCTTGGCCGGCTCCATCCTCGCTGGGGAGAGCAGGGGGTGAGCGGCGGGGCCGGGGCCGGCAGGGGGAACGGTGCACAGCCCGGCGAGACCGGGGCAGGAAGCGTTTCCTGCCGGGAGCCCCGGCACCGCGCTGCCCGGGCACGGGGACCTGCCGCAGCATGGGGGTCCTGCCCTGGGCAAGGGGACCTGCCCGACCCTGTCCCTGTCCCCATCCCCATCCCCGTCCCTGTCCCCTCTCTCCTCCCTATGGCATCCCCTGCCCAGTTCTCACCCGTGTGCTCCTGCTGGTGGCCAGGCCGGTCCCCCGCTGTCTCAGGCTGCTGTGGGAGCACAGGGGCTCGTCAGGAGCTGGGGAAGGGTCCTGGTTACCGACCCCTCTCCCAGGGACCCTTGGCTGGTGCAGGACAGCCCCCGTCCCCACTAGGACGTGGTCTCCAGGTGCCGCCACATCCCTGAACCCCCCACGTCCCTAAATCCCGTTCCTGCCAGGCACAGGGGGCTCAGCACCGCGAGTGGGGCCGTGGCTGGTGGCGAGGAGACTTCCAGAGGCAGGATGAGAGTGAGACACCCCCAGGGCGCCCCGGGCCCACGACTCTCACCGCCACCACCCCGAGGTCTGCCGGGACCGGCAGTGATGCTCAGCGGGCCCCGAGCATCCCCATGGTGGGCCCTGTCCCTCCGGGCGGTCACTGTGTGCCCAGAGCCCCCTGTGCCAGTCCAGGGGCAGCTGCAGCCCCCCTCCAGCCTCCCCAGCCCCGCACCCAGCCCCGCTCCCGCCGTCGCTGCGGTCGGCGCTTCCTCTGCACGCCGCAGACCTGCGCCTCCCCCACGGCGCCGGCACGGGCAGGATGCCGGCCCCACCGCCACCACCTACGGGGCGGCAGCACCCCCTGCACCAAGCCCGGGGTGGACGCGGGGCACCAGGCCACCGACACGTGCCCATGGGCCGCCTCGTCCCCATCACAGGCTGGTAGCCCTGGGACCACCGGGTCCCCACCACCGCTTGGCTCTGCGGCCTCGTGGGCATGAAAACCGCTCCTGGGTTTGTCCACCCTGAGGCCGCTGCAGGCACAAGCCATGTGCGGGGCCACGGGGACAGGGACGAGGGCGCCCAGCCCCGACAGCACAGGAGATGCTCTCCAGGCCCCGGCACCGTCACTCCCAGTGGCGTGGGGCTGCCGGTGCCCAAAGCTGCTGCCGGGATGGGCGCAGAGCCACGGTTACCCCATCCTACCTGCCGGCACGGGGCTGCCCCCCAGGCCGTGCCGCTCGGTGCCGTGCCAGGCTCCCCCCAAGCGCCCCGGCCCCGCGCCGCGCACGTGACGCTGGAGGAAATCGGCTCCGCGCGGGGAAGGAAGTCGAAGCGCTGAGCACCGCGGTGCTGGTCCATGCCACATCCCTGGCACCCCGTGGGGGCTCCTCCTGCCCCACGGCACAACCAGCCCCGCTGCTGCCACCCCCCTGGCCGTGGGGCTCGGAGGTGCCCAGGGCCCAAAAGCTGCCGTGGGCAGGCTCACGGGACGCCGCGTGCTGGGGTGGCATCGCCTCACCTTGCAGGGGACCTGGACATCTCCCCTCCGCAGCAGCAGCTCCAGGGTGTAGCCGAACAGCTCCTGGCAGAGCTGTGGCTCCAGGAAGGGGCTCACCGGGATGCTGCAGCCCCCAGCCCCTGCCCAGGTCCCTCACCGGGGGCAGGAGGGGTGCTGGGCACTGTGCTGCCGGCTGCGGCTCTTCCTGCAGGAGAAAACCCCGCTGGGGTGCAAGGGATCCTGCTCCCCCTGCCCCAAACGGGGTCGGGGGCCAGCCCAGGCAGCACCAAGGCATTTGCAAACCCCCCAAGCTCCAGCACGGAGCCCCCCCACCCACCTTCGCCTGTGCCACCAGGGAGGGCTTGGGCAGCTGCTTCCCGGCGCGGTGACCTCGGCGTTGGGGTGTGGAAGGGACGGGGACCCCAGGGCCGCAGCTGTGCGATGGGGTCCCCTGGTGGGAGCTGTGGCCCCGCTCGCTCCCATGGTGCAGGGGGGTGGCCCTGGGGGCCTAAAGCGGCTGGGAGGCTTTGTGATGGGGGCCGGGGAGCAGCGAGCAGCAGGCTGGTGTAAGGCAGCCACAGAAACCACCGCGTGGAAAGGGTCGGGGAGAGGAAGGGAGCAGGAGGTAAAACCATGGGGCTGTCCTGCCCTGGCCCCGGTGCTGGGGAAGCTGGCAGGCAGCAGTGATGTTTTAGGCTCAGAAGAGGAAGGAGGGACCCTGTGGGCTCCCCATGCGCTTCCCAGCAGTGTTGGAGGCCAGCGGCGAGCTTTGGTACAGCAAAACCTCCACACCCGCCACCAGGCCCTGCAGCGGGGTGAGCCCAGCCCTGCCCCGACCCATGGGACCGATCCCCCCCTCCCCGTGGTGCCTTCAGCGAGGCCGGGCAGGACAGAGCCAGGTTTGTGCAGGGGGGTGGCAGCAGGGAGCAGGGACGGAGCGCAAGGAGCCCACGAGGCAGCAGCGCTGGGTCAGCGCCCGCACGGTGTGAGAGGGAAGCAAGGGGCACCCGGTTGCTTTTTTGGGGTGCTGATGTTTAGGCACCGCTTTGGCCTCCATCCTGCCCTTACTGCTGGACACTCGCTGTCCCTGCAGGCAATTTGCCACCTCCCCTGGGAGCTGCTGCCCAGGAGCAGGAGGGATTCTGCCCCAAACCTCCCACCAGCACCCCAGAAGCACAGGCAGGAGAACGCACGCGGGTGGGGGTCAGCGCAGGGCTGGGGCTGCGGCCGCAGGGCCGGTTTAGCTGACGAGCAGAAGGAACCAAGCGGCTGTCACTGCAGCCAGAGGATTCCTCACCCGGCCGTGCCTCCTTGCCCGGCAGGGAGCACGCGAGCGGCCAGCAGGGACCTGCCTGCCCCTACCTGAGCTGCCTGGGCTGGCAGCAGCCGACCCGGTCCCGCTGCAGAGCCAGGAGCCAGGTGAGGACAGGAGGCTCCGCGTGCCCCAACGGCAGCTCGACGCCTCGCGGCTCTCCCTGTAACTTCAGCATGGAGGGGGAAGTGAAAGCTAAACCACAGAGGGGCCAAAACCCACAAACCGCGAGCAGCCGAGGCTCGTGGTCTGGCGTCCCGCTGCAGAGCGCAAAGGCCGGAAAGGGGCAGCCAGGCCAAGGGCTCCGAGGGCTCCCCGCCGGTTCCGGCCCCACCAGGTGAATTTTTCTTTAAAACCCATTTGAATTGGTAATGCTGAACAAAAGTAAAAGGAGAGGCTTGTTTGCAGCTGGCCCAAGGACCAGCACCCAGCGGGACGTGTGGTCTCGCCCCTGGGTTTGCCTGTTCAGGCTGAAGGAGCAGTGAAAACAGGGCATCTTTTGTCCAAGTTGGCACAAGGGCTCGATTTCAAGCACAGAGGGCAACACAAACCCTTAACCCACACCCCCCCGAACACCACACACACGGAATGCCCCTCGGCAGCGCAGGCAGACCCCTGGACTCACCCCAGACCCCGTAACCATCACCCCCCCCCGCACACCTTGCCCAAGGAGTGCAGCGAGCTGTTGCCTTCCTTTGAAGTGGCAGCAATAGAGAAACTTGTACCGAATGGCACAGCAAATGCAACGACTGATTTCATTAATTAGCAGTTGCCAAGCTTTCAGGGTTAGTGCTGGCATGGAACAGGGGTGCCAGGAGGTGGGATCTTTGGTGAGGAGTTCAGTGTGGGAGCGTGGATGTGGCTGTTAGGTGCAGTCCCTACAGTCAGCCTGGGGCTTTATCACTTGCTTCCTTCTCCTGTGCCGCTACTGCTGAGAGACAGGGGCTAAAGGTCCAACAACTTCTTTGCTATGAGGTGGCTTGGAAACTTCTTTGCTATGAGGTGGCTTGGAAACAAAGACCTCAGACTCGTCCCTGCCTCTCTGAGATGGCCATTGGATGGGCAGACAAGATGCCAGCAAGGAAAGGGGGAGAAGTGCGGAGCACAGAGCAGCCCCCACTGCTCTGCAGGGCTGAGGGGCTTCAACCTCTGCCCTCATGGCACAGGGAAAGTCCTCGTGCCCCGAGCAACAAGCAGCGCACAGCAGGCAGGAGGCAGGCAGCAGGCAGGGAGCAGCTTTGCCTCAGCCTCCAGCATCTTGGCCAGGGCTGAGCTGCTCGTTCTGCTGCTCCCAAGGGACACCTAACAGCGGTTCAGGCACACAAATTAGCTTTTAGCAACTACCTTAAGAAGCGGGTCAGGCTGATGGCACAGAACCAGGTGCACAGACCCAGGTGCCGGGTTCCTGCACCTACCGGGATCACAGCTAGTGCCAGAAGCTGGAGGCAGAACAGTTGCCACCGTCCGAGGCGCTGCCCCGACAGCTCCTGTGGGAACAACTCCAGGGATCCGCTCCTGCCTCAGCTGGGTTGCAATGAGATTTTCCACCTGCTTCCACGTGCAGAGTTCCCTAGCTGGAGAGCCGTAACAGGAACCTCGGGCGTTAGGCTAGGAGAGTAACTGCTTGCAACTGCTGCTTCTCAGCAGGGGGAGCAGCCCCACAGGCCTGAGCTTCCTCTTCCCTTACTCTGCCCAGGCCAATGTCTCCTCCAGGACCATGTTTTAAAGCTGCTCTTCCCAGCATCTCTTCTGCAGCTCCACCCTGAGGCTGGCCAAAGCCTTTTGGTTCTTTCGGCTCCACCAGTTAATTCAGAAGGCAATGGCTGGAGACAGAGGGAGCCCCAGCCTCAGACCACAAAACAAAGCAGAGTTACACCTGCTACTCATTTTATTGTTTTTTATTTGCATAAACAAACTTGAGGGGGGTTGCTAAACAGGAACTGTTCAAGTCAAAACAAACCAAACTCTAGTTGGTGGGGGGGCGGGGATGAGCACAGCAATCCTGGGGGAGGGAAGGCAGAGGTGGTGAGGACAGGGAGAGCGGCGTCTTTACAGCACGTGCACACTCAGCGTCGGTGCGTGGACATGCCTCTCCTGCTACCAAGGCTCACTGACTCAGCCACAACTATCTGCAAACTTCTTCTGAGTACTTCTTTTTTTTTTTCGTTTGAAGTAGAAGATAAAAAGAAATGCATGGTAACGGCCATCCTTAGCCAGCACAGGAGGGGTTTGCCTTTTGTTTTTATAAAAAGATTAATAAAAAATAGTGAAAAATTCTCCTCTTTCCTTTTATATATTTTTTTTTTAACCTAGTAGAATTCTGAAGTTTCTTAGAAAACTATGTGACCTTGGAAAGAGCACTCGAGTTCACAACCAGCTGCAAAGAGGATACACAAAATGCCTGCGAGCAGTTTGGGGCTCCAGCACACACCAGGCCTAACGCTGTACACAAACAGTGATGAAAAGTAGGGTGTATTTTTTTTTAAAACCATGCTAATTTCGTTAACTTTCAACATAAAAGGAAAACAATTGTTTGTAAAAGGCCCTAAAACAACTGTTACATAAAAAAAGTTTTTTTTTAAAAAAAATCATAGCAGTTTGGTCCCAACAAGTTAACATTTAGATGTTTATTCACATGCTTCATTGTTTCTTATTTATAAGAACCAAAAATAGTTTCCAAAAGTTATCATTTAAGTGATGTTACTACATACGTAAAGGCCTAAAATAAGTAAGTATGAATTTAAAAAATTGAATACACAATAGGGGAGAAAAATTTGAACTGGCGAGTTAATCCCGACCTTCGCTATTTCAAATTATAAAAGAGAAACAAAAAGTGTCAAGACTACTGGGTTAAGATGGGCACAAACCGAAATCCACATCGTCTTCAAAGCCTGTTACCAAAAAAAAAATTTAACCGACCATTCAATAAGGTCACAGACAAGAGAGAAAATCTAGGATCTCACCCAGTACTCGACCTTATTCAGTCCAGAAGGTAAGTCTTTGGGAAGGTATACTCCATGAGCGGATCCAAGCGTATATGATTTATCAGTTCTAGTCCACACTTAGGGAGGCTGAACTCTGAAAATGCAGTTAACTTCGGGGTTATTTCCGAGCTCCTCTCTGGGGCTCTGCTCGGCTCTTCAGGATCGCCCTGACGATCTCCATCACTAGCATGCTGAACCCCTCCACTCCCGCCAGGGCTCCCTGGAAACATGCAGACTGCGGCTACTCAGTCGTCGACTGTAAGTTGTCCTTTTCCTCCCTGTTTTCTGTTCCGCTTTCGTCATCCTCGATTTCTCCTTCTTCGCCGCTGAATTTGTCGTGGGCCCACTTGGGGCTGGTGCTCGACTTCCTGAACATGAAGCGACCTCGTCCTCGGGGGAAAGCACCCCGACCACGGCCTCTGTTCACCCACTTCTCCGCACCTTCGCCCTCCCGGTCATCGTGCTGCATGGGGAAAAGGCAACGACAGCAGCTGAAACAGACTGACCGCTCTGGGTGTGAGAGCAGCAGGGAAACACTGCCTGGTGCTATCAGCCCTGAACCAGATAAAACCAACCAGATTTACGCCACAGTGAATACTGCCCTCTAAACACAAGTACTGGCTCGTTTGGGGGATGAAAACAGCAGATGAAGGCAGGAATGCACGATCACCACACGAGCTTTCTCTTTGTGCACAGCAAGCCATCACTGCAATTGGTACAGGCTGCTATGAACCACGCTGCCGGGCTCAAACTGATCCATTTCTGTATGTAAAGTGCAGGCTAGAGACTGGACACCAAAAAAATTACAGTTCTACCTTCAACAAGATCAGAAAAAGTGCAATTAAGTAAAATCAAGGCTTTCTTGTTTGAGGTGCAAGATGAAACACAGAGTTATTTAACGAAAAGACTCGGGTACCCCAAATCAGGAAGAGGAAAACAAGTCTGTGTTTAACTTTCCCTTCTTCAAAGGCTGGACATTCAGAGAGGATTCTCCCAGATAAACGCCTGTTAGTATGGCAGATCTATCATCAGCGGTAAAAAGGAACGGTGCTAAGCCATGCAGGAAGCTGAACACTTAACGGGGATGGAAGAACCAAGGAGTGTAGCCCATCTGCAACACAGTCTAATAGCTTTGAGCCACTTTTTCTGCACTCCTGTGAAACACGGGGTCTTTAACCAGCCGTCAGGATTTCATTTCAGTTAGTGGCCAACCATTCTGAAGGGAACAGTAACGAACTCCAGTGGTGGGCCGTAAGCCCCTGGTGAGGAAGCAGCACAAAGCCTTAAGCTCCTAGATTATACACATTTAAGGCCAGGTATACCTGGAGGATTTATACTTTAGTACTTCAGACACATACCAAGTAGTACTTCTTGCTCTTCGGTGTGTACTCTGGATCCCACTCCTCATCTCTGTTTCTCTTCTGGAAGTCATTGTTGCCACCACTGTTGCTGTTATTGTTTCCTGAAAAGTTGCCTCTGCCCCATCCTCTCCCCCTTGCTCTGAACTGCTGTAACAGCAAAACACGAAGAAAAATAAACAGGTTGCGGTGGCAGTGCCCCCCAGCTCCCTGCTGACTTCAGGGGCACCGAGCTGAAAGACTTTCATGTAACTAAGGCACACAAACTGCAAACAACGAGCAGGGTTATGACCAGGTGAGTCATTTTGGCAGCCTAACCCAAACTGACTGATGCACGTTACGCTGCCCATCAGGGTTGCTCAGCAATTACTAACGAGCAAAAGCTTCCAGGCTTGATTCTGCTCCACACAGCTGGAGTTCAACCGCCCAGGCTATATTGTCAACACCCTGGTTAGTGCTTGAGATACGGAGCGATCACGTTCTGGCTCATCATCCACAGCCAGACCACACCTCTGGGGCTTCTCCTTCACTGTATGCTTTAACTGTGGAAGAACAATTCACAGCAGCTGCTTTTTGACTGCTTCAGCAATTGGTACTCGGGGTGGGATACTTACAAAGGTCCCTCTAGCTCTTCCTCTCTCATTTGGACCTGTGAATTCTTTAGTCCCCAGCCGGGACTTGTCAAAGCCTGTGGAGCTTTCCTCTCTCTCCTCAGTCTCCTCTGGATATTCCTCTGCTTTGACTGAATGAGAGGACCGTGAGGATGATGAGCTGGATCTGGATCTCTCACGCACCCTTCGGTGTTTCCTGTTTCAGTGATAGGAAATGAGGTCAGGGGGACACCACAGGGTTAATACCTTAGTAGTAACCTGCTTGCTACAGAATTATTTATCCCTACCCCACCAATGCAATGGTTTCACTCTCCTACTACGAAAAAGAAAAGCCATATTAACAACTCAAATCAGCTACAACATGCAGATCTAACACAGGTCCCAAGTCTTCTCTGGCACAACCCTGCTGCTTTTAAGGTGTTTATACCTCCAACTATGAGATAAGCACGAATTTGAGGCCAGTACTATTCCCTTCTCCTCTAGGACTCCTTTCCAGGAGGAAGGCATTCACTTACAGATACAGAGTTTTAGTCAAATGGAAAAAATTACGGTCACAGAAAAGGATTAAACTTAAAGAAAAGTCATTTAAACATTGCTGGTTTTTCTGTAACTGGAACAAGAAGAAAAAGTGACTCACCCATTCTGACACACGAAGCCTTCTCATTTACCTTTAACAGTTAGTTAGCGTTTCAGATAGATAGAACGGTATCGAGAAGACACGCAGAGGAATAATTCACGCCACTGCAGCAGTTATGTCAACAGGTGTACAACTATATATACGTGATGTTGTCTCCAACTTTAATAGCAGAAATATGAAATGCAGAAGGAAATGGCTATTAGGTTTCCTACATACTTTTTCTTTGAGCCTTTGTGAGATTTCTCCGTTTTCTCAGTTGATCTTTCCCTTGAGTGACTTGAATCTCTCGAGTCCACTGATTCTCTGGATTTATCGCGTTTAAGATCTCTTTCCTTATGTTTTTTACGGCGTTCGATATCAAGGCGCAGGTCAACAGGGTCGTCCTTATATTTCCCTTCAGCCTACAAGTGCAGGGAAGGGAAGAGTTTAACACAAAGACTTACAGCGCACTACTTCAGCACCATTACTTTGCTACTGACTGCACAGACTTCTGGAGAACAGGAATTTATCTGAATGCTAATCAATACTTCATCCATTTTAAGATGTAAAATAATGCACAGATTTCAATTTTCCTACGTCAAGAGCACTGCTTTAATTTAACTTTTCATTTCTTTTAAACAGCATTAGAACAGCCTGATAATAGGGAGGGAGAAACACAGAGGCTGACACTTATTGTATACACCACAGCCAGTGAGATGAGAACAACTTGGAAATCTAATCCATCTGATTGTGTGTCAGGCATTTTTGGCATGCTGCAGTTCTAGCAGCCTGTGGGCATTTGTCACCCAGCAGCAGAACGCTCGCTACCCTGCTGACAGATCATCTAGCAGCATGGAAGGGATTTTTAATCACCGGGTCTGAAAACTTGAGAAGCAAAAGGTGTCTCCAAGTGGCAAACAGCTAAGACAGTGATTGCTACTTGAAGTGGTAAGAGACAGAGGCCACCAAAATGCAGTGATCAGGGTTCTTAGGAGGAATATCAGCATCCCACTGATCTTTAACACATCTGTCAAGAAGATTTGCTCTGTGGCAGGTATCACCTGTAGTACTGCTTGCCCCTGGACGAGAAGGCACCGTGTGAAAGATGCCAAGAAGTCACCACAGATGGTACATGTTTCTCCACATAAGCCTAGCAAGTCTACTAATGCCAGCTACCTGGCATTTCACAGAGAGAAAAAAGCTGCATGAAAACCAGAACTAGATTTTTACCTTTAAAGAGCTAACTAAAAAAAAAATAAAAAAAAATCAACTGATGCTTGAGTTCTACTGAAATTGCTGCTAAAAAGATTTTCTCTAGAAAATGTGAAGTTGTGTTACTGTGTATATTTTAAGACCCATGACTCTTCGATGAACTTCTGCTCTGACTGCACACACGAGCAGCAAATTGACAGTGGCTGTGGTTTTGACAAACATTTAACAGCGGTACTTTAGTGGGAAGCCTGTGCACAGTGCTGCTAGCAACATACAGCCTCCACAGTTGCGTCCAGAGATTGCTACTTCATTTACACATTTACACTTCATTTACTAATCTTGGGAACTGTATTACTTGATATGCAACATAAATCAGATTAATCATCTTGAATTAAATACAAAAGGATTAGTAATTCTCTAGCTATTAAATTTTTTACTTACATGAGTTTCTAAACACTTTTTTTGTTTAAATAAAAATGTCAAATAACGCAGGAGTGGGAGCAGACGTTTTGTTTTGTTTTTGTTTTTTTTTGCTCTTCTACTTTCCCCAGGCAAAGAGCTTTAATTTCTACTCTGAGAATAAAACTGCTCCCAACACGATGGATGACACATAAGTGACAAAATCAGCAGCAGCTCCCTTATGTGGTACAGCAAACACCTATTGGGGTTTGTGAGGGCACGTCTGTTTCACGGAAGGCTGGCGAGCTGTTTGGAAACCACGTTTATAATACACTCTGCCAAGCTGATGCTCAGAGTTCAGGCCCATCAAATCCATCTCACCATCGTCCATGTCAAGCCACAAGTGTGTTTGGAAAAAATCGAAAACAAATATGAAACAAGTAAGGTTTCAGCAGGACTGTTTAAAATCTCTTCAACGTTCAACGTAAATATGTATGAAGGTGAATAAACAAAGTTTAAAATCCCAAACATTAAGTTAAGCCACTTTATAATGATCGTTTACAGTAAGTGTGATGGCTTAACATTGATCTACTCAGAAAAGCTAACACACTAAATTCCAAATGGTCTGGATCTACTCAAACAGGTGCTGAATGTTAAAGTAACAGCAATCAACAGAAATGGCACAGTAAGTTGTTAGAACAAAATTTATAATCTGCTTAATAGTGTATCTTGTTTAGATAAGTATTTAGTTTTACTTTCCTCTTTTTGACATGCATGTCTTTTTGAAAACATGGTTGGAAATATCGCATGTATACAATTGATTTAATAATACTTACAAGCAGAAAAATATCACAAAAAGTCTCTTCTCTCATCATGGGCACTTGTTCCAAAAATCCTCTCTTTTTTCTCAAGCTCACCTCAATTGACTTTGGGGTCATTTACCATAGTCTAACCACTTCACAAAGGTTGTTGATACATTTTTAATAAAAATTAACCCTTTGTAGTTCATTTTTAGAATTATGCCCATCCTTAAAAGAAAAACACAAACTTAAGTAGAGAGTAATTTAAACAAAAACATCACTGTTAAGTTCATGCCCAATGCACTCATTTTGTTGAATTAAACTAATCAGAGTAACAGTTCACCTTGAAGCCAGGATCTCTGGAGCTTTTCGTTTCCTCTTGAGAGAATCCATGTTTTCTAAAAGTACTGGGAGAAATATCTATCCTCCTAAAAGAGAGATAAGAGTCACCTTACAAACAAGATTAAGTTTTTATGTCAAACGTCACTAAAAGCAGACAGTCCAATGTTCCAAAACTAAAACTCCTCTTTTTTTTCTCCGTTTTTTTTGCTGAAGCTACTTTACAGCAACTTAAGATTCATGATTAGGTCTCTGCTGATGTCAAGCAATTTTTCAATAAATAACTGTCCAAGCACTCTTTCAGCTGTAGACAAAAGGACTTAGAAAAACATAAGGAAGAATGCAACATGAAAAACATAAATGCAAGTCTTTAAAACCAGAACTTTATAACATGAAGAAAATGCCTATAAATGATACACAATCATAATTTAAGTTTTCATATTCCCATATGCTTACCAAGTAACATTAGCAAGCTGCTGCAAGTCCGTCTAAAAGATATCAAGTCTAAAATGCAAGGAATTCAAGTGATAGACTAAGACATCCCCTCTCCTCTTCCACCAAGACATCACTTCTGTCCTTCAAGAATTTACTCACTACTCACTAACTTCCTTAGTCTGTCTTGTCAAAGGCTGGGTAGGAGACGACACAACTCTAACCCACTGCACGACTTAACTAGGTACAGATCCACCCATTCTCTCCTACTCTTGAATTATTCCAGAATGACTCCAGTTTAAGAGAAGGAAACCCAAAATCCCGCTGCAATGCCACCGACCTGTGAATTTCAGGGCTCTTTTTGTTTTTAGCTGCATCTTGTTCCATTCCTTTCTTTAGGTATTTGGTAAAGCGTTCATTCAGTGTCATTCCTGAAGATCCAAAGTGATGCTCTGTGGGGTGGTTGAGCAAACAGCGCCGCAATATTAATACCATTTTTGTAAACAGAAAGAGCACATCAGTCCCACAGCTTGGTCGGATTCAGTTGCAGGACACATGAAGCACACACGTGAGCAACTCGACACTGCTGACAAGTTTCAATTTAACTCATGAAATTAGCAATTCACTCAGGTTACTTACTCTTGCAATTAATGGCAAGTGAACTCGTTTTACAGACATGATTTAGGTAAATATACACAAATCGATAGAATATACAAATTTTAAGTCACGGTCTCCCTGAATATTGTTCAGGTAAAAGCGAGAACACCTCTTCTGCCTTTCCAGAAGCATTTTTTTAAATGTAAATGGTGAGGTGGGCGTGCAGGCAACTGGTACTTGCCAGGCTGTCTCTGGATAAAGCTAGACTTTTAGGCTGTCCAGTGCAACAGAGCTCAAAACCGGCAAATACAGAATGTCACCAGGATGGATTAGGGGGCTGGAATATGTGATGTATTAGCAGAGGGGAAGTGCTGCGTCTCTCTTTTAGAAAAGACAAATTGAGAGAAAGCTAAGGGGAAATGGCGGTCTTCCACTGCTTCCAGGGAAATTACATAGAAATAGCACCAAACTCCTCTCAGAGCTGCACGACAAAAGGTCAGGAGACAATTACCACAGGCTACAAGAGAAGTTCTGACCAGATATAAAGAAAACGCTTCCCCCCAACCCCCGTGAGAGTGGCCAAATACCAGAACACTGAACTCTGTACCAAAGTTCTTCAAAATTCAACTGGACACGACCCCAGGCAACCTGACCCAACCTGCATGCTAGTGCTGCTTTGAGCAGGAGGCTGATCTAGGTCTCCAGAAATCACCTCCAACTGAATAATTCTCTGACTACGTGATCATCTGGAATCATTTCCAACTAAATAATTCCACGATCATCAGCTGCTGTCCTCATCTATGGATATCTGCTGGAGAACAGCTCTGAGCACTAACCAGAGCGCATGAAAGTCACTTGTTTGGGCAAGGGGGGGAGTGAACCTTCATCTGAGGATACGGGGACTTTGACCCACCTCTTACATGATGGACTATAGTCACTATGTGTTGAGCAAACAGTTCAGAAGGACTCCGTTGAGACTGAGCAGACTGAATGTGATGAAAAATAGAACGAAATTCTTGCTCCTTTTTGTTGCTATGCACAAGGTCACGACACAGCTTGCGTTCCTGAGCCAGTATGCCACTTGGACTAGAGAAAACAGACCACATGAAATAGAACAAGGGAAGCAGTTTGTTTCAGAAGCTGGAAGCAGATGTATTTTTGTATAATACTATGAAGTAATCTAATAATATTAATAGCATGAGCTGATTGCTTACTTAAATATCTTTAAAATGCACTAATCTAGGTTACCGTAGTAATTCGGATCACTTGTTGCTCTGTACTTGGAGGGCTGCACCGATATTAAACCCTGACAGCTGTGAATCAAGCTCATTCCCACCCCACTAGCTGGCTATAATCCTCTGCTACTGTTCCTAAATTCGAGATCAACCTCTAACATCCCACGTGGTGTATTAACATTTACTGGCTGCTGCTGTACAAATGTGCTTTCTGGAGCAACTTTTTACTGCCTTAAGATTTCTTGAAACAACGCCTAAGTGGCTGTCAGAGCTTCCTAGAGTTTCAGTAATGCTACGTTGAGAATAAGCGTAGATGCTCTCCAGAAGAAATGCCATTTAAGCAGCACTGCAGTTTTACTGTATCACAAGCTTCAAGCAGCAAGCAGTCACCAAGTACTTGACTCTTTCCAGAGGCTGGTGCAGCATAAAAACCGATGTAGAAGCATTTACTTTCTGTAATGAATCTAGTTGGAAAAAAATGAAGTTTTTTAACCTCTGTGCTACACATTATCTGCAAACTGGCAACCCCTCCGACCTCCTGCCACACAAAGGGATCCCACAAGCGTTCTAAGGCCAGAAAAATTTCCATCTCTAACACCAAAAAATACAAATTGTGATACAATATTAGTTAGCCTTCCTCAGACTCGAGGAACTTAAGATCTCAAGAAGAGAAACAGGCAGCCAAAATTACTATTTAACCTGCCCAAAACTATAGCAAATACACACCGTGCAAGATCTTCGTCAAAGGAATCCATTCGAATATTGACCTGGGCCTCACGAGTAATGGAAAAGGAGGATTTGCCAGGAGCTAGCCCATCTCCTTTGGTTGCTGGCTTTTCCTTTACCTCTGAAGTCTTCCTTGGTGGTGGGGAAGAACTTTTTTCCTGGCTTGTTTTATAAGTGGTCACTCTAAAATTCTTTTCAGGAACAAAGCCCCTGTGACCTGATTCAGCTCTCTTGGATGCTGGCCTCTCTTCTTTTTTTGATCTTTCAGAATAGCTTTCCTCCTCTGCTTCATCAGATTTCCTTTGCTTCTCCTTTCCAGGGGGCAAGAACACCACGCCTTCCCATTTTCCTTGCCTCTCCTCTTCCTGACTTTTACTTGATGTTGCTACCACTTTAGACATAAATTTGGGCTCATCATCAAACTCCGAATCTTTCCGGCCCTTTGCCTTATCTTTCTTTTCCTGCTCATCTGATTCCTCTTTGCCATAGTGACTTTCCTTGTGGAACTCTGGTGCCTTTAGCTTGTCAAAGTCATCCCGGAACTTGTAGCGCTTGGGTGACTGACTGCCACGGTATCCCTTCTCAGAGTCTGCTTTGGATGCATACGAATCAGATTTTGCCTTTCCATCTGTTGATCCCAACTCAGAGAAATTCCCTTTTTCTTTAGGTTTTTCCTTTTCAACATTTGTTACTTTCTGCTCTTTGTCTTTCCCATTCTCAGTCTTCTGCTCTTCCAGATACCTGTTCATGGAAGAGACATGACAACAGTTCTCTTAGTAAAAACCAAAGAGGTTAATTCTTCAGTGGAAAGCAGTCAAATCTTAGAGAACACCGAGATAATGCATGTACAGAAAGCTGGCTCTAGGCCCTAAACAACTAAAACGTAAAGCAGATTTCTCAGCCTGGATTTTAGACTTTTACTTCTCAATAAATTCAATAAATGCAGATGAAAATGGAGATGCAGAACTGATGAAATTAGGCTTAAAAGCAAGTAAAAAACACACTTACCCACAGATTCCTTTTAAGGAAAGTAGTAGCATCTTACCCAATCAGTTTATTTACTTACAAACCTGCTTCAGGAGAACAACACATCAAAACTTTCAAACTGGGCTGTTCTGTTTTAAACAACACACTGGAAATAAAAGCCTCAAAAGCTACTTCAAATTTTGGATGCAAGTTTCATAGGTAAGCTAAATATTTCATGACAGACTGTAAATACAAATAAAAGCAAAAAGGTTAACAGTGAGGAATATTTTGCTGGGAGAAGACAAAACATTTAGTAAGAACAACAATTTATCATAAGCCAGTTTCAAGCATCAGAACTAGGTTTTGAAGCAATCATTAAGCAAAACCCTAGCTTTGAGGAGAAAGCAGTAATGCCCAAGGACATTAGTCCAATGTTCTGAGAACCCAAACCAGAGTTACACTGTCTTTTTTTCCTTTTTAAAGTTCATACATCCTTGATATAGGATAGTCCAAAATAACCTTAAAAAGAATAAACTTAAAGCACCTGTGAATGCTGTGGTATCCGTTAAAAGAAAGCACCACCTTAAGGCAGCAATCAGCAAACAGGACCGTGGTAAATTGCTGCCTTCCCTATGGAAGTGATGACTTTGGTGTTCATCACACCACCCATGCACAGGCACAAGCTCCAGAACTACACCTGCCCTGGGCTGCTTGCAGCAGGCCACGGAGCAAGACTGACTTTGATTTTATAACACCTAATGTAACTGAAGAATATGCTACTTAAAGAATCTTTAACCCAAAAGTGAATTACTTAAAAACACAAGTTTCCAGTGCACGCTGTTAGGCTGCTAGAAAATCTCATCAGGCACATCTTCATTTCGAGTGTTCATGCACCAAAAACAGTTTTGCAGGGAACTAACTGCTAGAACTAGCCAGGTTAAATGAGAAAACGACCCCCAGCTTCCTGCACCATGGGGCTAGGTCTGCGCTTTGTTCTACCACCGAGGCTGTACCGTGCCCACAGCTAGCTAGCACCCTGCACACACGGGCACCTCGCTCCAGCTGGAGCCCGCAGACACGCTGAGAACTGCTGCAGTGCTCGTGGGGACGCCTACACATGCGAGCTGGCTTGTCAAAACACCCTGCCACACAGAGAAACGCGTCACTTGCCTCTTTGAGAAGGCTCCTCCTCCAGGAGCTGTGGTTTCCTCCTTCTGAGAGGTACTGTAAATTGAACCGATTGGTGTTGGACTTTTGCACACCGGGCTCTTCCTCGTTGGGCTCAAGCCTGCCGAGCCATGGTCAAACGGACTCTGGTGAGAGCCCGCCTGAAAGGAGGTGCCGCTTTGCAAAGAAGAGCTCAGCTGCGACGGGTTGGAAAGTGGAGGGCTCGACTTCTGCAACGGACTCGGCCGAGGAGAACGACGCCTCACCACAACCGACTGGAGAGGGCTTTTTAATGCAGGACTGCGTTCCCTCGGGCTAAGTTCAGGCGCGGTGGCTCGTGACGCTGAACCTGTCCCATAGGTGCTCATATCTTGCCATGGTTTTGATCCCTCAGATGCCTTGACATCTTGAGCCGCTGCTCCCGAAAACGGCTGCTCCTTAGAATCATCCCCTTGATTATCTCCTGCAGCCTGAGATGCCCGGGCATCCTTGGAAGATGACTTCTTCTCCTTTCCAGATTTACGCTTGGAAGACTCAACTCGGCTATGATTTGAGGAAGACCGAGAAGAGGAAGACCTCCTTGACCGATCAGAAGACGACTTATCAGAATTTCTAGAATGACTTCTGGACCTTGGTGAAGGAGACCTCCTCTTGGGTGAACGAGAGCGTGACCTCCCTCTACGAGGGCTATAAGCTTGGCGGTAATTTTGCCAGTTAGACCTGTAATTGCCATATCCTCCTCGGTTGTACTGGCCCCATGGATAAAACCCTCGGTTTCGGCCACGAAAATAATACGGTCTCCTGTATCCTCTGTTATGACCCCTGAAATCACGGTTCTGATAGACTCTTGGATGGTTCCTTTCTCTGTTATGAGATGGAGAATACGATCTTGAACGAGACCTAGAACTGATAAAAAGGAAAAAAGTACTTTAAAGTTTATTCTTAACTTTTTATCTGAAGCTTTATCTTCGCTCTCCCATGTCCCTCAGTTCTCAAATACTTTTCAAATTGATGGTCAAGATGAAATCCCACTTCTGTGCCAGGTAAGTTAAACAAATTGCAACACCTCAGCACGCGGGGAGCAGGAGGGGAGCAGATGGCACACCTCCCTGTAGGTCAAGTTTCAAAAGGTGAGCCAGTTGCCACAGTTTGGAAGCTGGAGCTCCAAACAAGCAGGACTGCAGAGGAGGCAGCCACTCCCCAGCCCGATGCCACGAGATGGCGCCGTCCAGCATTGCCTCCGCTCACAGCATGGAAGTGTAAAGAACAGAACTGGATCCAAGACAAGCAAAAACCCTGTGAGACGACTGATTGAAAGGACAAAACGTTAAGGGATAATTGTTTCAACAGTCTCTCCCGTTAAAATGTTGGAACTGCTGCTGTGTAACTGCTCAAAAGCCCCAGCGTAGCTCAGGTTTAAGTGCCAGTGATATACAAGTACTTCCCAGCTGTTGGAAAAACACAAAGTTCTGTGTAATGTCTGAGATTTTAGCAAATCTGTGCTTTTAGAGCAGAGAAAGTGTCCAAACTAGAAGATTTAAATAAGAAATATATTTCAAAATGAAATTTAAGTAAATAATATTTGTTGAAACTGTTTCCACGCTCCCTCCCTATGTTAAAAGGGACCCATACAGACCCTATAAAACACACCCCCAGTAGACACGAACGTCTTCTACAGAGCAGCAATACTCAACTCTCTGCTGCCCCCTCTCCGTTCACATCCCAAACCACCATACACAAGGCAATGAAATGCAAAGCTGCCATTAGAAGTCCCCAGAACACTGAAGTACGTGCAGGCAGTAAGAAATGTATTTTACTTCTATTTTTTCCACCTATCAAATACATTGCAGGCATTTCTATCAAACAAATTAATGACAATTTAAGCACAGGCTTCAGCTATTACCTCAAACAACCAGGAAGCCTATGCAACTTACCTGAGAGACATCCTCATTCAAATAATAACAATAAGGAGGAAAAGCCCAGAACCAGGCACCAGAACAATATATATGGAATCCTCGTCACTAGCACTGAGAGCGCTCCCATTATCAGAAAACTGCTGCATTTGTTACTAATTACCAGCCAGGGACCTGTTGTATGCTGCTTCCAAAATCTATTCCAGCATTTCAGAGAGGTTTACAGCAAGGAACTTCCATTCCAAAAGTTGCAGAGGCTATTTAAAAGAAATCCTTTTAAAAAATACAGTAAGTTCTACGCTAAATAAACGCCCCCAGTAATGGTGATTTTCCCAACTCTGCTACCCCTGGAGCTAAGCAGCTAACACTCCTCCAGCTCTAAAGCACGCTCCATTTTGCAATAGTTAAAAATGAGAAAGTCATAAAGGAAGCAAGAAGTGGTAGGCAGACCCCAACAGAGCAACGCAACTTAGAAAAAACAGCCTCCAGAAGAAAGAGTAAAGTAATTTTCACGATGTATGCTCAGGTACACAGGAACAGATTTGTGTGCCACGACACCACGTTAGACCTACCTCAGAGAATATCCTAATGCCACACAAGATGACTTGCCTGTACTAAGCCCCTCCATATTGATTCTTTTTCCAAAAAAAAGTTATTGACAAAGCAGAAGCAGATTCAGCAGCAGCACAGAGGAAACAATCATGTTTGTACAGGGTGCCTTTGTTTTCAACTGTCAAAGTTCTTCAGAGCTAGGCAGATAATCCCAAATGACAACGTATTTTCCAGCATTCCAGCTTCCTTCTGCAAAGAACTTGGTTCGACTGAAGTCTCCGCCTCTAACTTAGTTTTGTCATGTCCTCCTCTCTCCAACTGGATGTTTATTACGGCCTCTGTATTTTAAAAATCTCTTTAATTGTTAACAGTTGCATGTGTTTACAGCCTAATGATTTTCAGAGTTAAGTGTTATTCATTCAAGATCACTGAAAAAGCAGCTGAACATTGTTATACCCAGTCCAACTAGAGCGTCTTTGCCAGATACAGCTAAATGCTCAGCTAAAAGGCAAGGAAAAAAGCAGATATCCCGATAGCCAGGGAAGGAATGACCCTTTAACTGGCCAGATCAGAATGAATTCCGGGAGGTAAGCACAACAATTACTATGCACATTAGTGATTTCTCAAAGTTAACTGCAGTGAAATTAACCTCTACTTTGTCCATCCAGAACTAGAATTTTGTTTTTACTGACTCCTGTACACTGATGGAGGGGCAGGGGAATAGCAACACAAAAATTGCCCCTACCTTTCACAGCAGTGTCCGTTAATTGACATTAAGACTCGCCTGAATTCACTTTCAAGAGAGAAAGCATGCAACATCTGCAAAGGCCCCTCAAGCCTGGGATCAGTTACATTAAAAGCTTAAAAAGGCCTGAAATGTTTAACAAAACAAAGGAGCATGCTTTGCTACGAACCTTTCCAACTCTCCTTCCCTGCTCTATGGAACCCACGCTCAAACTCTCTCACTCAGAAAAGCAAAGCACGTCTGATCGACAGCATTTCACATCGGCTGAAATTATTCTGTGTACACAGGTTGTCAGTCATGATAGAATGCCAAGTTTTTTTTGTACTTTGCCCTGCTTTGGCAATTTCAAACATCAGCATTAACCACGACCACCCTTTAATACGGGAAACCGGATCTTCACAGAGATTGCGTGTGGCTGGACCACCGTGCTTTTCCTGATGCTATCACGTTACATACAGCAGTAATTAAGAACTGCAGAAGAACACAGAAAAACACCTGACACGGGCTTCTATTAATACCTTTTAGGAAGAGGGAAAGTACAGACGTCTTCTCTTATGGCCTGGTGTAAGGCGGCCGCAGCACCTTCACTGCAGACTGCATCCCTGACAAAATTAGCTATGCTAACAAATCCACCTTCTGATCCAACTGTACTGTGCCTGATAGCGCTCATTAGGGGAAGGGGATCTGGAAAGAAAAGTAAGATTGCTGTTCCCCAAAGACTTGCTACAGGGGCCAGATTAAGAGTTCAAGCGACTTGACAATGCTAAGAATTAGTCCCAATTTCTTGTCCTAGTCCACTGAAAATACTTCAAAACAGTACAGGTTGGCAGGCAACAACCGAAGACACAGGACGTAATCTGTCCTTAGAATCTAATCAAAGGCTTTATATAGAAAAGAACTAAGTGAAAAACCACCTGAACAGGACAGAGGAAAAAACAGTCACACCCACGGACTTCAGGGCTGTCCACACTTACCTAAGCCTGCGTTTTCTTGACCGTGAGACAGAACGAGATCGCGAGCGAGATTTGGAGAAGGAACGTGAGCGTGATCTTGATCCGGATCTTGAACGAGAAGAACGGGATCCAGACTTGGATTTGTTGGTTTTCGACATCTTTGCAAGCACTTGTCAGTTACACCTAAAGGAAACGGCAAAATAATCTTGAAAAATGAAGTCACGTTGTAGACCTGAAAGAACAGGCAACGTCTGGCAGTCTGAAGAAATAAAACAAAGCTTATCTGCCAACCCCTCTCATCCCTCCAGACTCTTCTCTAATTCCTGGACGGAATCACAAACAAAAACAATAATCCAAGATAAATTAATAACCAGATTTGCACAGATCTGTCTAGCTATGACCACTCAGGTTAAATCCAAGACGTGTGCTGTCTGTCTGTGCAAAGGTATTTTTAGGGCATACAGTCTGACCAGGTAATCCTTTCAGTTACGCTGCTATCGGATCTGTCAGCTTGTAAGCAAAAATTTGTATCAAGATTCAAGATTTTCTAAAGGTCTTTCATCACCTCTTACCTCCAGGGAAAGAAAAATATTCAGGAATATTCGAGACACACACAAAAAAACCACAATAATTGTTAATATAAAGGGCTGGAGCATATGGTTTACACTTGAAGGTTGGGACAAATCTTGATAGAATTCTAACTGCTGTGTTTCTTCCAGCTGGTCAGATTTTGTCAGGGAGCTTCCGACAGGGGCCTTCACAACCTTTCCCCTGCACAGTACAAACAACCACATTTTGTGACCTCCTTTCCACGAAGGGCTGGGAGCAAACCTCACATACCAGAGTGACAGATCAGACGAGCTCGTGCCGTTTCTGCTCTGCACTTGCAGTGCTTTGAAACTGTAGTAATAGCTGACCTATTTAATTTCTGTATGCAGCCACAAACAAAATTCCATACAATTTGGAAGTTGATCGTGCTGCGAAATATGCTCCTGCTTCAGATTCCCCATTGGTTTCAGTTTAGTTCTGCAGCTGAAATGGAAAAGGATTTGGTCCCTGGCTGGGAGGAGAGGAAGGGAACCATGCTCCCTCCCCTCAGGTTATGTTCCCAGGCTCTATTTCCCTTCCTAGAAGCAGGAGGGTGCAGCAGCAGGTGGGAAGGGAGCCACGCTACTGAGAGCTGCTGTCTGGATCCTCAGCTATTCCACACCAGTGGGCAGGGTCAAGATCTGACCTCTGCAGTTCCACAGGCAGCGGATGAAGCTGAGAATAAAACCTGCTCACATTAACCACATTTCATTTACAAATGCTAAATAACTTGCTTCTGCTGTTAACAGGCCACCAATTTCACCCCACCACCTGAATTACTTCCTTCTCGTGAAGGGAAGCAAGACAACTAGATGACCACAGCTTCATCATATAATGCAATTTTCGCATGAAAAGCGAGTGATGGTTTGGGACAGGTTTCAGCAGGTGCTTCCCTCTTAGCACGTTGCTCTCTAAGCAGACTGAAATCCCATCAGGACACCCAACACCGCGCCGTGGCGTGGTGAGAGCTCTTGCTGTTTCCCCTGGCTTGGATTAGACAGCAGCGCAAGCACCCGGCGAGTTGTAGCAGCTCACTAATCAACCTGAAAACTAACACCAAAAAACAGTAAATGCCTCACACTTCAAGGAGATCAATGCACTACAGCAACCAACCTCCTCCCCACGTAAATCCCGGGTCCAACACAGAGGAGCAGACAAATTTCTGCCCAGACAGGGACGCTGCTTTCAGCAGCGAGGCAGTTTGATCAGGCTACGGCAATCGGGAAGCAAAAGAGCTGAGTTAGAGTCCAACGTGGACCGCATGTGGTACCGTCACCAAATCATAGACAGAGGCCCCATCGAATGCCTTCAGCCCCTTCCTGAAGTCGCTAACTCCTGTGCTGATGAATCAGACCAAGGAACTGATCCAGCAGCAAAGCAAATTAAAATAAAAGAGACATTAGTTCATTAAAAAAACAAAGACACAGACCGGAGAGAAGCAATGGATCGGCTTTCCAGGAAGCACCAGGAAACATGTCTATTTACGTGGCATGCAGGAACATCCTTCCATAAACCTCTGCAGTTTAAATCCCTTCCAAGAAGTTACATTAGCAAAAAGTCCCAAAGTTAGTAAAATGTTGCATACGTAATTTGGACAAAGGGGGGAAAGCGGTGCAGTGACAGAGCTGCTTGTGTATACACGTGTTCAACAGTGAAATTCTAGTTACAGAGAAAAACACTTCTATCCTGACTTATCATTCCATGTGGATCTGCAGACAGCTTCATTCACGTTTAGGAACTTTACATCTAATGCATGAAAAATGATGCTACAGGAAAAGAAAGCTCTCCAGAGCTTCCAGATTACAATTTAACGTACTTTTGGTTTGTCAGGAAACATCCCCAGCGCTAGCAAGTGATCCTTGTAATTCTGGAGAGCGTGTTTTAGGGTTGGACTGATCGTCATGCGTACCTGACCATGTCTGATTCATTTCTCTGCAGATCCGTCCGACTGCAATCTGAGCCAGGCAAGCAGTCAGAACCAACTCTCCCATGAAGCAACCCCCACATCACCTCCAAGGAGGCTGCCAGTAATACCGCGAGGAAAACTGATCTCAGTTTTAATCGCTACACCAAAAGGCAACTTGCTAGCATACCCTGTCCTCCTCTTACTTAAGATTTGTCACCTATCCTCCTCTCAAAGACATCATTGGCAGGTCACTAAGACTTCCTATAACATGAAACACCGTTTTTTTGTTTGTTTCCCTGCAACAGATTTCACCAGATTCTGTTCCAGACCAGCCTCCAGGCCGTTATCCCAGCTCCAGGTAGAGGCAGCACGCCGAGGAAAGATTTAAACGTCTTTGTTTTTCCAGGTGCAATGAAGTAAATCCAGAGGTGGAATTTTAGGTTCTTTGTATCAAGCAGAAACTACAACTGCGAGTGTATTAATAAAAATGTGCTACTGAATAAACATAACACATGCTTAACTAAGAGCTGGCTTTTTATTAGTGCTTATTTAGTTCTAGTTTATCAGCGCTTCAGCTTTAATCACGAGACACCCTCCTCTCAAGTAACTTAAAGAAGCTCAAAATACATGAGAGCCACAAAAGATCATTTAACAAAAATCTATCCGGTGTTTTTAATATGCACCTTCCCCTGGCCATCAGGGTTCTCAGAACAGACTGAAATTAGAGGGCTTTACTGAACCTAAGTGGCATCTCTCCTGTCACCGGATCCCTGGTGGAGACGCAGTCGCTGGACAGCTGCGATCAGACTCTGAAAGCACAAAGGCGAGCTGCTGATACCGTGCGCGCTGCACAGTTACAGCCACGGCAAAGCGAGCCCAGTGCCTGCTGGAGAGAAACAGCAGCTCCTACACGCAGTGCAGTTATGGAAAAGAAACCCGAGCTGTCACGATTTCAGGTATACCATTGCAAAAAATCACCCTCGGAGCCTGACAGTTCCCAGTTCAATCCACCACAGGTTCCAGATTCAAAAATAAATAAATAAAATTCCTAGCTTTATCAGAAGAAGCTAGGGCGGCTGAATTTCAGCTGCCAAGCCTTATCACAAGGAAGTAGAACAGCTCTGCAATTCAATCACACTCACTGAATATCGCTGGATTTCACCAGCACGCTGCCTGGCTCTCTGCTAAGCGAGCTGCAGCTGCCCTGTCCTCCCCTCCACCCCTTCCCCTCTCCCTGCACCCCTTCCCAGGCGTGGCAGGCAGCAACTGCACTCCATCAATCTCACACCTCCGCCAAGCAGAGACGCCCGGCGGACCTGGGCTCTGAAGCGCCAGCCATGGTTTGTGCGCCCACTCTTTCAGGACACACTTCATGTGATTATTCCATCCTACAGCACAGCAGCAAAGTCAGAACAGAGAAACAAGTAAAGACTTTGCTTCTGCTTCTGGTCCTGACAACAGACTGCTCTGCTTCTGGGTTCAGGCAGATGTAGGGCATTTTACCAGCCTAAGAAAGGAGAGACAGAGCACTGCGACTCGCAGCAGCCCGCAGAACAACTGGCCTCGCTGACAGCAACGTTTCTGACTTCAGGATGCTCGAGGTCAAGCTGGTTTGGACTTCACCTGAGCCTAAAGGCTATTATTTAACCGGTATCTAGAAAATATCAAGGAACAATAAAAGGGTGATAATGCCAACATGGTGAGAAGGACTGTTGGAAAGGAGTCATTCATTCCTTCAAAGGGATGAGAGTTCCAGTAAGTGTGGTGTTGAGTGAAGAGCTGCTGTCAGGGATTCATTAAACTGCCCTTTTCAATACACTTCTGAGAAACCACGACCCCAAAGCAGTCCCTGTGAAAACTGTGACTGTCTGTGGCTTTGAGACCACCTGAGAATCTGCTCATTTAAGTAAGAAGTCCTTAGCCTCTGCTGTCCCAGGAGAGAACAACACTGTTCAAATCCATGACATCATTGAAAACTGAAGATTGATAGCAGCTGAGATGGTCCAGAGTTTATGCTGAGTTGCTTTAATTATTTAAATGCCTAAAAAGCATCTCAAATCCTAAAGTGAACAAAGAGGCAGGAGGAAAACAAACAGCCAAAAGCTGAGCATCTGCGAAGCAAACACTGCAGCGTTCACTCCCCGCATTCTAGAACAGGAGGAAAGCAGCGCTGCTCTGGGAACGAGGACAGGATTGGAACGACTAAATCTGCGTTAGCTGAGCACTGAACTGGTATCAACAATTTACAGCAAAAGCGACTGATGAATTACAACCAGGAAAAAAAAAAGGGGGGGGATTCTATTACTATTTTATCCCCTTTTTTTACCTCCTGTTTTAAAAATAGAGACATTCAGCTACGTAAACACGACTGATTGAGCACTCCTCTCTGCATCCATTTTAAGGAAATTCCAGTGGACTGACTTGTTTTCACTTTCAGTTGCTCTGCGCAGCCAAATTACATATATGGTTACCAAACACTCCGATGACTGCCAGGGCACTCTGAGGAACAGCACAATGCCCAGCACTGGGACAGCTGCTAGGAAACAGGGCCATACTTCATCCCGGGCTGGTACTTTCCAGAAGTGGGAAGCTTGTTTTTATTTCTAAGATCACGTTACGTGTTCCCTTTCTCCCCTTTCACCGTACTGACAAAGCTTTACCCATTCAACTAAAATATTTTAACGTCATTCCACAGAAGAAAGTTTGCAGAAAAAAAAAGGGATTTCATGTTTCCTGTTCTATTAAGGGAGAAGAAAAACTGCACCAGGGGAAATCAACAAGCACTACCAGTGCTACAGCAAAGTTCACTCCTATGCATGGTCATTTTTCAGGGAAAGAATGTATGAAAGGCCCATTTATAAATATTTCCTTTTAATTCACTAAATACATCTGTGGAAACAGCAACTTTTCCAAGGTCAGCTAGCCAAAAATCAATCCAAAGCCAATCAAAAACCTAGCGCACTAAACCAGAACATGGAAACAAAACAGAAGAAACAATGGTAATAGGAACAATTGAATAGCATGAAGATGATCTAAATTGCATCCCAAAATCATAAAACTGCTCCCAGCTAAATCCTCTGGGGCTTTGATATAATAATGTCAGGGAAAAGCTACATTATAGAAGGAAATTACAAAACTATCCCATGAACTGTGTAATTTCAGGATGGCTTTCCATTAAATGACAATCCTGAGGTTCAAGAACAAGCTACACTTCAACGTAATACCAGCTCTAAGTGAACGTTATCAAGCTGAAGTCAACACGAGTTGAAATATTTTAACAGGCACCATCAGAATTTAGTTCTCACCACAGCTCTTCTTGGTTGTGTCTCTTCTGAGATAAATCATTTCCCAAGAAAAAGACCGTGGTTAGCGCTGACCTGACAGAGCACAGCACAAGTGGCTCGCAGCCCACAATTACAGCTTTGTTACATTGCACAAAGAGCTAAGCACCATCCAAAAACTTAACACACCATTTTTTATTTATTTTTTTAAATAGTTCCCCTAAATACCAACGGTAAATACCGACGGTTATATTCATGCAATTACAGAGGTGCAGAAAGGGAGAACCGTTCCCTACAACCTTGGGCTGGCTTGACAATTGTTTTTAGAGTTGACATGATCCACTTTAAAACACAGTTTTAAAGTTGAGTCTCTTTAACTAACAAGAGGTGTAAGTCCTCAGAAGGTCCCAAAATAGACCGTAAAAGTATCACTTGCTTTAAGCTCTTTAAGAGTCTTTGCAGTTTACTTTGATCCGCAGCACTTACTAGCCAAACACTAGCGTGGTACATGCAGCACGTGTGCCAAAAGCTCCCTTGCCTTAGAAGTTATTTTTAATCTTTGCCAATTTTTAAAAGGATGATTAATTCCTAACATGAGGTAATTACTGCTAGAATAGAAACCAAGTTGCTATGCTCAATCGGGAACCAAGAGGTTAAACAAACCAAGCATTGGAGTCACTTCATCTCCCCTCCGTTAACACTGCAGTTGTAAACGTACTGTGGCACACATCTAGTCCTTCTAAGAATTAATGATTTACTTACTGAAACAAAATGCTTTCAGGTCCTGGACAAAAATATTGTTCTGAAAGAATCTGTTCTTATAAAGCTTGCTAAGAATTACCCTGATGTTACAGAGACACCTGTCAACGAAGCAGAGCTGACCTGTGAAGGCAGCAGTGGCTGCTCGCTTACCTTACGCCTTTTAGGTTTTTCCACTAGCGTGATGCTGTGCCCCAAAAGCCATGCACACAGCCTCAATCAGCTCACCGGGGGACAAAGCTTTGCATCAGAAGATAAAGCGTGCCTGGTCCTGAGAGGGAACTCCAGCAGAAGCATTTACACAGTGCTATGGAGACTCCTCATTAGCAACCTGCTCCAACAGCGCTCCCGTTTCCTTCCTGCTCCCAGCTCCTGAGTTACCTTCCCATGGCACTGACTCCACCTCTACCTTTACAGGGACATGATCGCTCCTGCTGGCACTCAGAGGGCTTCCAGATGGAGAACCAGCAGCCTGGAATCCTCTGACCAAATTTCTTGACGTTTGGAGGCTATTTCAAGAATTAAAGTTTGCCTTCTCCGTTTCTAAATCTTTGCTGCAACCCATCACAACACTCAGAGAGAGGGAAAAAGTGGAATAGAGAACGCTCCTACCAAGCCACTTCAACGGACTTTGCCCGAAGACAAGCTTTTGTCATGAAACGGTGTCAGAGAAGTTAATGTTTTACCAGTTTTATGTCTTCTGACAGAATTCAGAACGAGCGCTCAACTCTGCTCCAAGCAGTGGAAAAAATGCACTGTCAGGTCTGCTGCTGCTACACACTTCCACTGCCTACCTGGGCTTCAGAACCGGATTATTCAGAACAGTTACGTAGAAATTTTACGCTGCTTCTCAAGTGGCCACTGACTGCAATCAGCGCAGTGCTTCAGCAAAAAAAAAAAGAATTTAACCAATAAAGTTTAACATGCTGCACACCCAGCATACGGGGGATATCTGGAGGTATGTTCCAAGCACCAGAACAGGCAGTCTTACCACCTTTGAAGATTTTATTTTCTATTGCACGCCTACCTGCTCAAGCAGATTCGCACCTTGCGCCCTTCAACAGTCCGTTTTCACTGTCTCAGCTTTCTAAGTTATGAAATCAGGAAACAAACCTGAAACGAGAAGAAAAGGCGTTGAAGCACCTTTTATTTACATTCTTTTACTTACTGCTGTCAGTGATCAAGAGCAGTCTAGTTCCTTAAGCTGTCATTCAAGAACGCTCACCATTATCTTTAACATTTTAACAGAGCAGATGTAGTGGCAGAAGTTCATGGCCCATTTCACCGTTAATTCTTTCAAGGACTGTTTTGTAGAATATTGTTTCTGCACTCAAGCTTTCCAAATTCTGTATCTACTTCCTCCTCCTTTCTTCTGCTTGCCCCGCTCCTCATCCCACCTCCTCTTACATGCATGCTAACAGTTCTCATTCCATCTGTACAGCAGTACTGCAGCAGTTTCTCTCAGCTCATTTGTAGGGTCTTACTGGAGTCAGGCTCAGTATTTTCCCATGTCATTAAGGAGAACCCACAAGCCAAGAGAAATAATGCCTGACAAATTCATCCATCAGCATCGCACTGTCTTCAAAGGGTGCCCCTGGTCCCTGTGAGCTGTCAGAGCTCTGACAGGTCAACAATATTTCAGTACTCCTCCATGCACTGCTAGGGGGGTGTAAATTTTTTAAGGGGAAAACAACAGCAAACAGACCCTCATAAATGACTCCGTGCTATTAAACCCCTGAGCTAGCAGCAGGAATGTCATTTACTCTGTGTTCAACCACAAAATAAACCTGCTCACAGATATACACCGTTCTGTTTATTTACCCAACCAAAAGGTTTCAAAGGCTACTTGAAGATGACTCTTGCTCTGAAATGGCAACCAAGTCCTACTCTCATCCAAGAGGGAAGGTTGTATTCCAAGGTTTAGTGTCTCCTAAATCATGGTTAACAACTTTTTGGGGAAAAAAATGAAAACATACCACTGACTTTTTAATGCTGTTGTGCCTGTCTTTATGGTTAAAGAGAAAAAGCTTGCTTTTGGGGGATAGGTCTCTAACCTTTTGTAGTGGATATTGGAAAAATTGGCTATATCCATTCTTTCTTGCTTTGTGATAAAAGCACTTCGTGTTTTGTGTTTTCCTCCCCAAACAACATTGCCAGAAACTCTTAAGATATGCTGTGTTTATTTGTCATCCAACTAAAGATTGGCCTGAATTATCTTCTGTAGAATACGGTTTTCATCTTAGAGCACTGCTACAATAAAGAGAACCAAGACATGACACAACAACTAAGAGCTAACCTTTCTTCCAGATATAGAAAGAAAGGTAGGAAACGTGCTCAACGCTCGCTGCTCGAGCAGCAACCATAGCCCAGGAGTTTCATATTCCAGAACACTGTAAAGAACATTTCTGTATGCCAAGATGTGGGTCAAACGAAGAACATTTCTTGTTTTCACAATGCCTTTTTCCAGGAATTTGTTTCCTATTTCCAACTGGCCTGTGCTACTTTAATTGCTGTCTTTTTCCATCCTCCACTCCTTCTTTGAAGTCTTTCAAGCAGCACTCGTCATTATTTCAGACCTCTCGCAGATGTCAGAACAGAGCAGAACCACCAGAGCCCTGCACAGAGCAGTCATTTAGTTGGGTTACAGCTGAAAACTCTCCTGGCGTGCCATTAGGGACTGCTAACACCAACATTACCCCAAGGTGCCAGCGAAGAGGAAACACAGCAGGTACGTCCCTGGGAGAAGCACCTAGTGTGGTACAGATGAAGTATAAACACTTGGAAGATGTGGTAACAAGTGAAATGCTTTATGGACATACCTTGGAAAGGAGCACATCACCGCAAAACTTGTTACTGTAGTTTCACGTCATTACACAGTATTTACAAAACATTAAGTTGCAAATATTGAATATTTTGTAAGAGCTTTTGTATAAAGTCCGGTAGAACTGCAGTAGGAAACACAAACCTACGTGCTCCCTTTTGGCAAGCATTTAATGAAAAAAAATAGGGGTTATTTTGCTGTAAGACCCAACACAAACGAGACTACCTCATTAGTGAAAACATCCCTGCCTAGGCATCTTGTCATCCCCTGACACAAATGTTCCGTTCGGGAAGAAACAGCTGAACTGCTACTTGATTTGCTCATAATAGCCTCCATTATCAGTAAATAATTAAAAAAAATCTTCCAGCCAAGTCTACAATTCATAATTCTGAGCTCCAAGACACAAATGAGATTAGTTAATTCAACACAAAACAACAACAACAAAAAATCCTACAAAACATCTCAAACAGTCTACCCTGTAGAAAACAGCAATCCTCCAGAAATACCCTTCTAAAAACACGCTCAGAACCACCTAGTAAGTTAGTTTCATTTTCTACATAACAAGCTGTTGACCATTTGGATCAGACATTTGAAAGGCGTTCCTCCATTTAAACTGCAGTAGCCTTTGTCCCAGCCAAAAAGCTCCCTCTTCGCAAGTTCAAAATCCCAGAAGGTAAAAAATTACGGATTGCTCACGGACCCTATTTCCCAATCTGCACTCTGCGCAGATAGCAGGGCTGGAAAATGCTGAAATGAACAGAAAAATCAGCCCAGCGTTCTTTTTGAAGTGAAAACAATAAATTGGTTATTTATAAGCTTAAACAACAGCAATTACTGAAATCCATGCCTAACAGAGGCAGAAAATCTGACCTAGCAATGAAAAACGCAGTCCTATACAGGAGCTTTTCACATGATCGAATTTACAGCCCTGAAAATACACAGAAGTGGTGTTTTTTGATCCACCCCACAGGGAAGCTGAAGAGGTAAGCTGCATCTACGGACGTCAGGAGAGTTGGCCAAGAACAGGGCTGTCAGGACTACCAAATGTTAGTTAACGTACAGTGACACAAGCTGGGAAACTGAAGGAAGCATTGAATAAACTCAACAACTGCCGGCGTCTTTTCAAATGCGTTTCAGCACGGTCTCATTTCAATTTAATACCTGGCTGCAGAACGCGAGCTGCACTGTCCGATACCAAATCGCTCCCTGAACACCGAGTAACAGCAACGAGAACAAATTGGTTAAATAAGCAAACACGAGCTGCTGGGCTAGCGTAAAAACCACACAGAACTGTAATAAATGTGGTGCTTAGCACTTCCTACTCTCTACTCTCCCTACTCTCAGTAAAAGCACCCTAATGCTCATGTCAAATCAGAGCAATGTCATTTTTTAGACATGTAGCTGATAATGAATGAGTTTTTATTTTCTTCAGCAAGTGCTCCACCGGGTTATTTTTCATCCCGTGCATTAATTCGCTGCAGTCCCCCCCAGCACTTGGCTCCTGCACCTGTCGAGGCTGCTCACAGCTGAGGGGCAGCTCGCACGGCGGCACGCAGCCACAATACCCCAAAAAGCTAAAGAAAAGACACGTGGCACCGCCAATTCCCGTGGATCTTCCAGCCCAAGCAGATGAAAATTTTCCTGGACTAAGGAAATCCACCCCAGCAGCAGTCCTGGCTTCCCAGCCCACTTGGGACAGGAGGACTTATCTGGCGCTCCCTTCTAGCAGGCTGAACCAACCATTAACCACGGTCACCCCCCTTCCGTGGAAATCAGTGTTAATACTCCATGTCGGCCGTGTTTTATTGCTGAACCAAAACCACATTGCTCTTAATGATGAAATCCGAGCTAAAAATTGCAGTCCTAATCTCAGTGCAAGAAACCAGATCTGGAAGTCTTATCAAAGAGCAAATAAAACATGACCGCAGCAGTTTTGGCTAACAAAGTGCCTACAGTAGGTTAAAAGATGAAAATAATATTCCTAAGTGAGTCATGTTTGATAAATATCAAAATATTGAAGCAAACTATCTCCTGTTAGCAAAGAGCCATCCAAAAGCACGACAGATTAGCAACACCTGCTCACCAGCAAGCTGCGCACTGAAGCTGCCCAAGTTTCTTAAAAAAACTACTTAGAAATGAAAAAAGTTGCAGGTATCTGGATGTCAGAGCGCTCAGGAAGTGCCAGGGGTAACACTCAGAGCACGGAAAGCACACGCTGACTTCACTAGCTCAGGTTTCAAAGCCTAATAGCCTCACTTTCTACTCGATTCTTCCTTGTCCAGGCAAGGTTTGGTCCTGCAGCAAACATTAAGCAGGCCCTCGACATCAACAGAACACTCAGGGGACAGAACGAGCCCCTGCAAGGCTCCCACTGCTGCCCCGGTGGACTGCAAATTAAAACACCATTCCTAATCACACAGTTCAAGTTTCATTAAGGTAACGAGCAGAAGAGCAATTCCTCTTTCTACAGCAAGTACCTAGTGTACGTTTTCAGGAGATGAACGTCAGAAGTCAAACGAAAGCCTGCAAGTACACCGACCAACCTCCCCAGCAAAACTTTTCCTGGACAACACTGCTAAAACGAAAAACAAAACAACTCAAAACACTGTGTTCTACTTCGATACATGCCAAACACGCTTCGGGGGAAAAAAGTTCCGATTATTCTGCCATGGCAAGAGAAGCCTCAGTCAGTCAATAGCTGTTCCAATTTCTCTCCACTCTATCTGCTTTCAAAATTAAGATTTTCCTTAAAGTACGCTTGGGCTCTCAGACAAACTAATATTTTTTAAAGTTTGGCATTAAGTTGCAGCACTGCTTTCAGATAATTAAAAGCAGATTCTCTAGAATGGCTGGAAGATTATTTACAGGTTCTTCCGAAAAGGACAAATTCTGCAGATTGCTGTGCTGAACAATCCCTTTCCAAATAATCTGACCAGCTGTAAACTGATTGGTGACTAATCCTGACACCAGTTCCTTGGCTAAAAACTGTTTTAGGCATCCTCAGGGTTAGAAAGTCTTCTGTTTTTATTCAGGTTGTTTAGTGACATGGAGCTCAATGCAAACGTATCCCAGAAAAAGCTGATGAGAAATCAGCACGTATGTTTTGGAAACAGAAGTCAGGCAGCTGGATTTCCTGTTAAACACAGGAAAAAAAAAACCTTCTATAATAAAAAGGGAAAAACCTTTCGACAGCTTTCTTCTTCCAGACCTACACAGTCCAGGAACAGAGGGGCAGACAAGCAGAAAACTCAGATCTCACTCAAAACTAACTGCTGCCTCACAGCGCAGCCCTACTGCTTCGAGCAGTAGTTGGATGGGAACCGAGCCCTTGTCAGAACTGTTGGGGGCCTACGAATCCTTGCGACTGCAGTTTTAGAACCCCCAAGAGCAAGAGCAGCAAGAAATGCTCCAACTTCTTTTACATATGAAAACTATTCACAAATGAGTTAACCAGAAGAATTCAGAGCCATGAATAATTGAAGTTATTGTGCTGCTCCCCGTGCAGCAACGGAGGAATAAACCGTGACCTCCAGTGAAGCTTTCAGCTCGCTCTGGTCCCTGCAGTCTGGAACCCAGCACACTACGTACGCTAATATTGCCTTCGTTACAGTGCCCACGGTGCTCTTTACACAGTAAGTACTGGTAGAAACAATTGAATTTGGAGTATTTTCTGAAACACACAGCCCCCAAGCTGGGTCTGTCCTGAGGAATTAACACTCTTCACACATTTAACCTAAGAGAACGCGGGCTCTGGCAATTCTCAGTTATAAGCTGCAAAAAGCAAACCCCTTCACGTAGTTATTACCAAGGCAACACTGGACGTTACCTACCTTAACCTGAATCCTGTCACCTTAGGGAAAAAAAAAACAAGGAAAAGGATGTCCCTGACTCGGTGTTACGTACCTCGTACAGGTCTCCCATCAATGATGTTGCTGAACGTTGCTCAGGTAGAAGCGGCTGAGCTCTCACCTAGGGAGAAAAGGAAAAAACAAACTGAAACCAAGGGAGAGACAACAAGCCCAGCACCGGGTTCCGATCTTACCCGTCCGTCCCAGAACTGTTTCCCACTAAAAAAAAAGGCCACCTAAAGATGCCCGCGGCAAGCAGACGGGGACGACATGGACCCTTAACGGGGGGAGCTGATCTCATCCATAGCCCTAAAGGAGCAATAATTAACTGCGGTAACTCACACAGGGCCCCAAATGACCAGGGAGCAGCCCCCTGACGCTATCACACGTGCGATCCTCTGTTAAGGCACAGGTTAGTGCTGTTAGCACCGAACCTACTCTGTTAAGAGCCGGATTTCAGCCTGACGCCCCCGCCCCGCTCCCCAGGCCGTCATCTGTTGTACTCAGAGCAGAGAAACCTCTGGGGTTACTTGCCCGGCTTTCATTTCTTCCTTGCGCTCAACCAAAGGTAAAAACGAAACGCCAGCAGCGCTGGGGAGGACACGTTACAGCACCCGCACCTCACAGCCAGAGTTTCTTCTTTCTTCCCGCCCCCCGCAGCTACCCTACACTGCATCAGGACGGGCTAAAAATGGCCGGGTGACGAATTTGGAGGTGAAACGGTGAGCAGCCCCGCTTGCTCTCGTGCCGAGGAGCAGAAGCTGTGAGCTGGGCTTTGCAGAGAGGCTTCGTCCTCGCACGAGGACAGCAGGGGAGAAAGGTACCAAGCATTTTCCTGCCCGATCGGACGGAAGGGCACTGGCAGAAAGCTGGTACCGGGCAGGGAACTGCGCCCCCAGGGCCCCGTGCCCCAGACTGGAGGTCGTCTGCGTGCTGTTATTTTTTGATTTTTTCCGTGCTGTTGTTTTTTTTAGGGATGCGACAGCTTCCGGTTACCACGCAGGGGGAGAGCGCAAACCCAGGGCTGGGCTGGCACGGAACGCAGCCCCATGCCTCGCCTATTCATAGCTCGGACACGATGACGCTAAATTAAGCGGAACTCCTCGCCTTCTCGGACCTACCGGCGCTGACCGCCGCTGTCAGCCAGCCCCCGCTGCTGCTCTGTCCGGCTGAGGAGGGAGGGGGATTTCCCTCGGGGCAGGAGAGGCTCCGGAGTCACAAACCCAGCCCGCCACCCACAAAACGGCACCCCCTCGATCCCAGTCCCCGCTTCGGGGTGACTCCAGCAGCAAGAGGAAGGAGGAGATGAGCCCCCGTGCTGAACCTGTTCCCCTCGCTCGGGGACCCACGATGGAAATTCCTGACCCCCTTTCAAGCCCCGCTCCTGAGCTGGCTGAGCCTTTTTGCTGACCTACCACCACCAGAGCTGAACGGGAACAGCTGGAAGCCCGCAGAGGAGGGGCCGGACAGGACCTAAAACTGCACAATCCCGGAGCCTACCACCCCCTGCTGACAGAGCCTGGCAGGATCGCCTTACAGCAGCTCCTCGGGGAGCCACCAGCTCTGCTCTTCGTGCTCCCTGTGCCCTCAGCTGCGCGGATAAATAAATGTACGGCACCAACTCCATCACGCCGCGCAGCTCTCCGTGCTGTGATAATTCAGAAGAAGCCATACGGCCCCCCCAAACTTAGGGGATTGTCCTGTTCAACACCTCCACGTGCAAACTTTTCCAGGTGTGGAAAAAAAAAAGTCCAAGGGCTACGTAGCTGCTGAACCAGTTAACAAGCTGTGACACGGCCAACTGCCTTTTTGCAAACACAAAGCCAAGCGGGCTGAAAATCAGGCTGCTGGCAAACCTGCGCTGCTCTTTTAGGAAGCTGGTGGTGAAACTACAAAGGGAACACCGCCGCTGCACAACCAAAGCATCCTCGGGCGTAACCTGTACGGCTCAACACTTGCTAGGCCTCTACGAGCAAGGATTTCTGTTACAGTAGACACGGGGAGCAGGTTAAAAAAAATAAAGAAATAAATCTGCTGCCTTGCGTGGATGAGCACCCATTTCATATCCTGTTTTCTGCACGTGGTGCTTTGGCTTTCCGATAGCACCAAGCGTACCTGGAGGTGCTGCCCAGCAGCGCGCCAGCCTCTAACATCACCAGCGAACTCAGCACAGGCCTGGCTGGAGCTGAATGACTCAATATTTGCTTGAGTTTACAAAGCTTCCTGGCCTAAATACGCTGCAGAAACCAGCAGACGGCTACATTAAATTATCATGACCCTGAGAGCCCTTTACTTTTATCATACAGATGCTGCGGTCCAAGCAGAACGAGAAGAGTTAATGGCAGGGGGCACGGCTGCGCCGACATCCCAGCCCTTAGCTCGTGAGCAGGGCTTGCTGAAGGACCGAGGAGAACAACAGGTTAGTTTTGTGCACAAAGAGAGTCTGTGAACATGGAATTAAGGGTGAGGGGGGGCAGGAAGACGTTACGGTGTAACCAACAGGCACAACTCGTGTGAAGAGCGGCGGCAGGGCCAGAGGCTCAGCCTGCACAGAGCACGCAGCTGCTCCTGTCAGCTCCACGCGTCCCGCACGGCCAGAACCACTCCAGGGCACTCACAGCAAAATATACCAGGAGGAAAGCGCCACAGATGCCTCCCTGTCATGACCAGGGTGTTTCTTTACTGTAAACTGGCAGGTAAGCATCAAAACGCTGCCCCTTTTTTTATTCCTGGGTGAAAAAGGGCGCCAGCTCAAACACCCGTGGCGAGGCTTCTCCCTTCCTGGCCCGAGCAGGAGCCGCAGCCCAAGGAGAAGGGCGCTGCGTTTTGAGAAGGCATCTCAGGACAGCAAGGCCTACCTGCCCGAGTCCTGCCTCGGCAGCACCGCTTGGAACTGACCCGGGTAACTTCCTAAGGACTTCTGGGGTCACTCCCGAAACCTGCTGGTCACACACGTCCCTCCCTGTCCCTGCTTCAGGAGCACCGCGTTCACAGCAGGGAGGATGCGAAACAAAACCACGCAGCAGAATCCAAAGGAGATGTAGATGCAAGCACAAGGCCCTCGGCTCTGCAAGGGATGCTACGTCACAGGAACGTGCATTTCAGACAGCTTTCCACAGTAACTGCCCGGTTTTATCCTCTTAGCTGCTGTCAGGTTGTGTAACTAATGCAGTTCACGGAGTCAGCCATTTCCTCGCTGGGGTAAGCACCTGCGAAGCGCCAGGGCGAGCAGACCCAACTATGACATTCCTAAAAAGAACACCCGGGTACGTCTACGTAACCACGTTCCCGTCTCCACAACACGCTCCGTAAAGGCGATTTGCAAGGCTCAGCTTCAAAAGCCAGCTGCTGAAAAGCGTTTAAATGCTGAGGATCGGGTTATGCAACACCAACCCACGGAACACGTCTCCGCGGCCGCAGCACTTGGCGGGACTGCCCACACAAAAGGCACGCTGGAGACGGACCCAAAACTTCCCCTTGACCTTCCCGTGAGCAATTACATTAATTACCTGCCTGCTACTAGAGGGAAGGAACCCCGCGGGAGTCCTCTGCGGGAAGGAACTGGATGATTTGGGTGTCGGTGCTCTTAGGAAAGAGCATCCTGAAAGCGTCCAGCAGGTAAGGGCTCTGCTCCCTCCGCCCACCCCGCAGTTCCAACAACCCCACGCCACTTTCCCAACAGTTGCACTTATCGTTCATCACTTGTTTGTTCAGGGCACCCTTCCCCTACGACGCGCTCAGGGCCCACGATGGGTATTCCCGCTCTCTGATCTGTGACAAGGAAGCGCCGTGGGACACGTACCAGCACACACCCGACGGAGGCCTCACGCACAGGGCGAGCAAACAGAAGTTAGCCCGCAGCTTGCACGGCTGCCACACCGAGCGTGGCCTGTCCTGAACTTATCACGTCACCTTCTGACGCGTCAGTGCATTCAGAAAGCCGTGCAGGAGGCAGTTAGAGGAACAAATAGCTTGCAGAGACTTCAGAACGTGTTTATAAAAGCCTCGAGCACTTTAACCTCTCCCAAACTGCATGAGCTAGGAAAATGAGGTGTCATAGCACCCTGGAATCATTCGGGTTGGAAAAACCCTACATGATCACCTGGTCCGACCACCCCCTACCCCCCCCCCCCCACCCACTAACCCTGTCCCCAGGCACCACGTCCAACCTCTCCTTGAACACCCCCAGGGACGGTGACTCCACCACCTCCCTGGGCAACCCGTCCCAACGCCTGACCGCTCTTTCTGAGCAGAAATGTCTCCTCATTTCCAGCCTGAACCTCCCCTGGCACACCTTGAGGCCGTTCCCTCTGGTCCTGTCACTGGTTACCTGTGAGCAGAGGCCGACCCCCAGCTCCCCACCCCTTCCTTTCAGGCAGTTGCAGAGAGCAATGAGGTCTCCCTGAGCCTCCCACCGAGGTGCCGCAGGGCTGGGGGCGCAGGACACGACCCCGCTCCCTGCCGCACCACCGGGGAAGGGGCTGACTACTGGGGGAAGGGGGACCCCGGGGCGCGGAGGAGCGGGGGGGGTAGGGACGAGAACGGAACCTCCGGGGCCAGGCCGTGGGGGGGGCAGCGGGGCCCTGCCCAGCCACGAGGCCGCGGCGGGGCCGAGGCCGGGAGCTCGGAGCGGGGCCTGGGGCAGGGATGGGGGAACCGGGGGGAGACCGGGGCCGAGGGCGGGGGTGGAGGGGCTCGGTACCAGGGGGAGAGGCGGGGGGGGGGGGGGGGGGGCCGCCAGCCGGCGGCCGGGCCGGGGGCGGGGCCGGGGAGGGGGGGGGGGGCAAGGCCCGGCCGGGAGCAGCTCGGCCCCGGGAATGGGGTGAGGGAACGGGGCCGGGGGCACGGGGCAGGGCCCGGCGGAGGGGCAGGGACGGGACCGAACCGGGCCGGGCCGCACTCACCGGCCCCGCTCCGCCCGCGGCCTCCTCAGCGGCAGCAGCGGCAGCAGCAGGCAGGCGCCTCCACCTCCCCTCACGCACTTCCGCTTCGCGCCCTCCCTCCCGCGGAGGCTGCCGGGAGCCGTAGTCCACCCCCCCGCCGCTCCCCTCCGCGGGCGGCGCCGCGCGGACTACAACTCCCAGCACCCCCCGCTCAGCGCGGCGCGTGGCGCGGCTTCCGCCTCCCTCTCCCTCGCCCGCTCCCTGGCGCCAGGGAGGGCCGCAAAATGGCGGCGGGGCCCGGGCGGGCGGTGCCCAGCCCTCAGCGCCCAGCCCGGGGCCCTGTCAGGGGCCGAGCCCCGCCATTTGCCTCGGAACCCCCAGCCCCGGGGACGCAGCGAGACGAGGCGCGGGCGCTTGTCCGTTTTTATTGTTGGAGGTTGTCCAAATGCACGACACTGACACGAGGGCGCGGGGAGCCCCCCAGCAGCCCCGCGCCCGCCGTCCCCACACGTCCCCGGCCGAGCTCTATTTACAGTATTCACATCCATTGTACCCAGCAAGTTAAATAACTACATTATTACACCACACGTCCGGGGCAGGAGGGAGGGGGGGGGCGGCTCTTGGCAGGCTGCTAGGGTGAGGGTGTCAGTCTGATAAGGTGCATGTTTAAAAAATAATAAAGAAACGAAATAAAAACGAGAACGAAGAGAGAAACCAGGAGCCCCCGGCGCAGGCAGGGGGCCGGTGGCCGCCTCGCCGGGGCCTCGCGCCGCCCGGGCTCCCCGCGGCCGGGCCGGGTGCGGGTGGCGGGCAGAGGGGAGCAGCGCGGTGTTTCTTCTGACAACAGCTACGGGTCTGCACGGGAGGCCGGTGGTGGCACGTGCGCGGTGGCCCCGCGGGGACATCTGCCAGGGCCAGGCCCTCACAGCACCTCTGTGGGGAGAAGGAGAGAAGGGATTTGCCATCAGAGCCGGGGCGGCCGCGGTGTTGCCCCGCACGCAGCCCCCCCCTCGTCTCTCACCTGTGACCTGGGGGGGTTTGACCACGGCCTGCTTGAGGAAGGGCTCCTTGTCGCCGAAGGGGATGATGCTGCCGGGGCTGCTGCCGTGGTGGGAGAGCTCCAGCAGCTCCGGGGAGCCCTCAGTGCCGGAGAAGCCGTTCTCGTGCTTGCCGGGCTGCATGCCATTCACCACGGGCGCCGCCACCTCCTTGGCTGGGGAGCTTTGGGGCGGGAGGCCGGGTTTGAGCCAGGCTCCCCGCGCTCCTCGCCCCACTGCCCGCCCCTGTGCTCACCTCGGCTGCAGCCCCTCGCCCGAGGGGCCCTTCAGCATCCCTGGTGACCCTGTGCTCGGTGTCTCTGTCTCAGGGAGCTCCTCCGCCTTGGGCATTGGCCCCGCTCGCTTCTCACGGCCTGGGGACACGAGGAGAGCCCCACATCAGCCCCCCGAGGCATGGGGCATGGCGAGGCAGAGAGCAGGATGGCTCTGGGGACCCAAGGCACCCCAGGGAACTGCAGGTGCTGTCCCCAGCCCTGCAGAAGGGGCCGTGTGTACCTGTGACATCCTCCTGCTCAGCTGCTTTCCCGTTCATTATCTTCTTGTCCTCCTTCTTCTGCAGGGAGAGGAGAGCCGTGAGGGGCAGCGGCAGGGAGGGGAGGGCGCTGCGGACCCCGCCATCCCCAGCAGCTCGGGACGGGGCACGCAGGGTGGGCACCCACCTTGGCATCTGCCGCGTCCGACTTGCGCGTCCTCTTCATGATCTCCTCCAGGCGCTGTGGGGCAGACGGGGTTGGCTCACGCACGGCCCTCTCCAGGGGGACCTGCCCCAAGTGCTGGGCAAAACCCCTTGCCTGGGGACCCCCCCCCCCCACATGCCACGCGCTCAGGCGTGCCCCCAGCCCTCACCTTCTTCCTCTCCAGCCGCTCCTGCTCCTCACGCTGGAAATGCTTCTCCCGCTCCTGGCGCTGCCGCTCGGCCTCTTCACGTGCCCTCGCCTCGGCCTCTTCCCTCTGGGGCACGGCGGGGGCGGCAGGGACGGATGGGATGGGGACAGTGGGGACAGGGTGAGCAGGTGGCTCAGCGCAGCCCTGCCCCGTGTCCCAGGGGATGTGCTCCCCCCACACCACCCAACTACCCCGGGCATCGCAGGGCTGGGCTGCTCCCTGCTCCTGCATCCTGCTGTGGTGGGGACTACAGGAAACCCTCCCTGCCTTCATCCCCCAGCCCTGCCTTCATCCTCATCCTGCCTCCATCCTCCGGTCCTGCCTCCATCCCCCAGCCCTGCCTCCATCCCCCAGCCCTGCCTCCATCCTCATCCTGCCTCCATCCTCATCCTGCCTCCATCCCCCAGCCCTGCCTCCATCCCCCAGCCCTGCCTCCATCCTCGTCCTGCCTCCATCCTCATCCTGCCTTCATCCTCATCCTGCCTCCATCCCCCAGCCCTGCCTTCACCCCCACCCCACCTCTCCCTCCCCTCTCCCTCCTCTCCCCCCTGCACCCCCCCACCTGTACACCCCCAACCCCTCACCCCGCCACCCCAGACCTGTCTCTGCAGCCTCTCGGTCTCCTCCCGCTCAGCCCGGGCCCTCTCCTGGGCCTCGCGCTCCTCCTGCAGCCGCCGCTCCTCCTCCCGCTGCCGTGCCAGGGCCTCCCTGCGGCTCTGCTCCTCCGCCGCCTGCTGCGCCCGCTCCTCCTGCAGCCGCCTGCGGGGAGGGGACCCTCAGCGGGGTTTGGGGGGTGCCAGGGGACGGGGGGGGGGGGGAAGGGGGGGGGGGAGACACCCACCTCTCCCGCTCCTCCTGCTCCCGACGTTCCCGTTCCTCCCGCTCCCGCTGCTCGCGAGCCTGGCGCCGCTTCTCCGCCAGCAGCCGGGCGGCCTCCTCCCGGTCCGTGGTGCCGGCCGGGGGTCTGCTGGGGGGGGTGGCCGCAGCGGGGCTGGGGGCTGCGGGGGGCGGGGGGGCTGTGGGGCGCACACGGCGGCGTCAGTGCTGCTCCCGTTCCCCCTGGCCCCGCCGCCCCCGTGGCCACCCCGTCCGTACCCACCTGCTGTCGGCTCTGCGGGCACTCTGGGGGGGTCGGAAGGGGCCGGGCCCCTCTCCTCCTCCTTCTTCTCCCGCGTCTTCACCTGGCCTTCCTGCTCGCCCCGCTCGTCCCGGGCTTTGGCACGCACCTTGGGGGACGAATGGGCGCTGCGGGGCAGGGGCGGCTTGTGGGGGGAGCCGAGGGCTGGGCTGGGGGACGCTGGGCGGCCTTTGGGGGTGGCGGGGGACGAGGGACGGTTCTTGGGGCCGGGGCTGCAAATGGAAGGAGAAATGGGGGGGTTAGCAGGGCCGGGGTAGCTCCCCGGGGCACAGGGTGGCGGTTTTGGGTCCGTACCTGCTGTCCCCTGCGGGCAGGAGCCGGGGCTGTGCCCCGGGCAGCGACTGCCGCTTCTTGAGGCTGCGCTCGCGGGACAAGGCGCTGCGCTCCTTGGCGTTCTCCCGCTCCTTCTCCTTCTTCTCCTTCTTCTTCTGCTCCGGCCACGGAGAGACAGCGTCAGTGTTTGGCACGGCCGGGAGCTGAGCCGTGCCCCGCGCCCGCCCCGGCACAGCCAGCACCCATGGGTGTCCCCGCGGGAGGTGACACTCACGGGCGACGACTCGGTCCGGCGGCGCGGCGTCACGTCGGGGCTGCCGGCGGGGCCCTTCCGCCGCTCCCAGCAGCGGTGCTGCAGGCGGTGGTTGTGGCAGGGGCTGAGGGGGCTGGCGGAGGCCGAGCGGGGGCACACGGGCACTGCGGGGCCGGAGCAGCAGCCGCTGTCAGAAGGCGGGCGGCACAGCACCAGCACCACCAGCTCCTGGTGGCTGCGGGCTCCTTCCTCACCACCCCGTTGCGGAGCGATCTCAGCCCCCTGCGTGGTTCTGTGCCCCCCATGGTCTCACCCTGCTCCTTGTCGCTCCCAGCCCCCTGCCCTGCGTGGTTCTGTGCCCCCCGTGCACTCACCCTGCTCCTTGCCGTTCCCAGCCAGCGTCACGGCGCTCCGGCTGCGCGCCAGGAAGGACAGGGTGGGCGTCATCAGCCGGTCCACGATGCTGCTCTCCCAGGGGCTCAGCTGCAAGCTGCGGTCTGAGAAGGGAGAGGAGCTCTCAGCGCTCCCCAGAGCCCCCCAGCACCACCCCCGGCCCCTCTCCTTCAGCCCCACAGCTGCGAAGCCCCGGGAGTGCCCAAACCTCAGCTGCAACAGGGTTGTCCTGGCACGGACAACCATGGCACTGCACGGGTGCACTCGCTGGTGGGTGACCAAGCACCCATGGGTCAGTGCTGTGGCAGGACGGCGATGTTATCCCCATGCCCCATCCCGAGATGCACCCGCAGCGAGCGGCACGAGCAGCTATGGGGTCAGCTCTGCTCCCAGCCGCCCTTTCCACCTCGTACCCAACGCTGGCACGCACCCTCCTCCTCGTGCACCCTGTCCTGGCGAGGCCGAGACCGAGCCCTCGGCGCAGGGCTGCTGCAGGGCACTGCACCGTGCCCTTGCCCCAAAGGAGACGCGCTGAAGCTGCCAGGCATGCCACGGGAGCCAGGCCAGGCCCGCAGCACCCGAGGAACGGTGGCCTGCAGCCACGCTGCTGGCTCAGCTGGGCACGGGGACGCTGCCAGCTGCCCTCCGGTGCCTGCTGCCAGCACCCAACGCCCCACGGCCACGTGGATAGCACCCGCAGGGACCGGGACCCTGCGCTCCTCTCCATGCCCAGGCGGGGAGCAGCACCTTGCTGCCAGGAGGGGAGAAAACAGAGAGGTTGGAGCAATGGTGGGGACCCAGCACCGTGTCCAGCACCGGCGCAGGACACAAGGCGATGCCGACAGCCCCAGGGGTGCCTCCCCCGGCTGAGCCCCAGCGCGGGGGCCGTCGGGAGCCGCCTGCATCAGCTGCTCCAGCTATTTATACCCGGCGGTGCGCGCCCATCTCCAGGCAACCCAGAAACACAACAGCAGCCCCGGCGCTGGACGCAGCCCCGCAGCACGGCCAGCAGCCCCGGGCAGCTCGCCCAGGCCACGACGACCTCGCGGCACCCGGCGCGGCGCTGCACCCACGGTGCCCCGAGGCACCCGGCCCCGGGACGGGCGTCACGGTGGGCACCGGCCCCGAGCAGGCTCTGCTGGTGGGCAGCCCCGTGCGGACACGGCTCGCACCCATCCGGCTCGCAAACCACAAGCTGCCCCAGGGCAGGGAGCAAAAAGGCTCCCTGGTCCCAGTCCCAGTCCCTATCCCGGTGCCACCACCCAGTGCTCCTCCTCCTCCTCCCAGCCGGCTCTGCCATGCCCCATGGCTGGGCAAGGAGCCACCGGGCAGCTCCGGCCTCCTCCTGCAAGAGAAAACAGCGAACGGCTTCTCCTCTCCGCGGGCACCGTGCGGCACGGGAGGGTCGGGGGGCGTGGGTGGGCGCTGCCTGCCTGGGGGGGGGGTCCCTAACGTGGGGCGGGGGCCGGGCTGTGCCCCCCTGCGCTGCGGGCACACGCAAAGGGCTCTTACTTCTACTGGGAGAGTTCCAGAGGGTGGCGGAGGATTTGGAGAGCCGCTTGTTGATTATAGAGTCGACGTGTTTGGGGAGGTTTACGGCGGACACCGAGCACCGGCTCGCACCTGGAGGAGGGAAAAGACACAAGGGCATTAAGGTCGGGGGGCTGGGCTGGGGTCCCCCCGCATGCAGCATGCACTGACGTGGGGCTGTGGGGCTGCGGAGGGGCAGGGGGCAGGAGGAGGACGTGGTACGGAGAGGCTGGGACCGGGGGCGACGTTGTCTGGGGACAGGCTGCGCGGCGCTGGCGTCCCGCCCGGCATCGCGAGCCCCGCTCATGCTGGAGTCATGCAGGGATCTCGTCTTCGGGGACCAGAGCAGCTCCTGGCCCTGCCACCCTGGGGTCCCCACAACCCGGTCGGGATCTCAAAAGCTGCCAGCCAGGAGCAGCAGGACTGGACAGACACGGGACGACTCCGACACCAGCTCCGGTTCTCCGTGGCAGCACCAGGATGGTGCTGGGGGACAGCAACACCTCGGCGGGGTGCCGGGACCCCTCTGCCCCGGCTGGGCAGACAGAGAGCCCGCTGATGGAGGAGGCAGCAGCCAGGTCAGCAAACAAGAGCACTGGTGGCAGCGCTGGCTGCGTGTCCCCACGGGAGGTGGCAGGGGAACCCGGAGAGCGTCCCCTTGCCAAACCCTGCCAGGCACCGCACGGCGGGGGAAGAGATCTGCTCCCGAGTGTGCCACGAGCCACAGCCGGGCACACAGCACCTGTACAAACCACGTCTGCACGCACAGCACCTGCACGCACAGCACCTGCACGCACAGCACCTGCTCGCACATCCTGACCGGGCACCACCGCACACCCGACGCTGGCACACGCAGCCCGGCCAGGCACAGCCGGGGCTGCCGCAGCCACCCCGTGGCACGAGGGGAGCAGCCATGGCTCGGGGACACGGCGTTCCCCACCATGCTGTTGGCTATACCACAGCCCTGTCCCCTCAGGACAGGGCACTGGGACCTCCACACGCAGAACCGTGGTGCCAGCGCCGCTAGAGAGGTGTCCCCGAGGAGAGGAGCCCGCTGCGGGGCACGAGCATCCCGCGGGGGGCACGGCACGGCCACGCACACCGGGGGCACACCCAGCCCTGCTCACCCCCACGCTGGGGCCAAACGCTGCCCCCACACAGCAGGGGGACGCGGGGACACGCCGCGGCACAAATCCCAATGAGTCGGCGACGTCCTCGCACGGCTCCAGAACCTCACCCGGCTGCCAGAGCCGCACAACGTCCCGCGGCCACCCCGTGGGACGGAGCTACAGAAGGGAGGACGCAGCCCCCGGCCACAGCCAGCCTGCAGGGCACGGTGCCACGAGAAACGGGAAGAGCCGAGGGGTCCCACCGGGCCCCGGCACAGCGCGGGGCGACGACGTAGCAGAAAAGCAGCACGCTGGGTTTGGTGGCACTCATCCTCCTCGCACAAGCAGCGCCGAGCCGAGCCGAGCTGTCACCCCGGGCCCTGGGGACCCGCTGCGCGCCCAGCCCCGCACTCACCGTCCTTGTGCGCGGAGGAGCCGTGGTGCAGGGCCCCGGCCCACGACCACCGCTGCTGCCGGATCTCTGCCCACGTCTTCTTGGCCGAGCGCTGGATGACCGCCTCGTAGCGCTCCTGCCCGGGGAGAGGGACGGGCTCAGGCTGGGATCGGGCACGGGACTGCCCAGAGAGCCCCAGCCTGGGGCTGTCACAGCCACGGGGACACTCGGAGAGAGAAGCGGCAGCAACAGCCGCCCTGGCTGAGGCACGCGTGTGCCCGAGGAGCCCCGGATGGGCTGACGGAGCCCTGATGGGGCATCACGTCCCTGCTGTGCCTGCCCCCAACCCCGCCAGCCCCCGGTCCCACCTTGTTCTTCTCCAGCTTCTGCCTCTGCCTCTCCTCCAGGACGGCGCGGCGCTTCTCCGCCTTCAGCCGCTGCTCCTCCAGGCGCTTGCGGCGATCCTCCAGCTGCTTCTCCCGCAGCAGCTTGGCCTTCTCCTCCTTCTCCAGCCACAGCACCCTCTTGGCAGCTGCAGGGGGGAGCCCGGCCAGGGGGGTCGCACCCTCGCACGGCCCCCCGGTGGGACGCTGCTCCCCACCGACCCGGAGAGCCGCGGGGCCGCAGCGGGGACGCGTGGCGGTGGCCGCGGCGCGGGGCCGAGCGGCTCCCCGGGTGCGCGGGGCCGGCAGCATCGTGGCGAGGCGAGGGAGGAGTTTGGGCGAGGACAAAAGGGAGCCCGGGAGCCCGCCGAACCGCTCGGGGGAAACAATGGGGGAATGAGGGTGGAAAGAGCGCGGGGACCAGGGGGCCCCATGGGCGGCGCGGGGGGCTCCGCCGCCCCGAGCTGCTGCCTGCCCACGGGATGGAGCCGGGCACCCACGCAGCCAGGGGCACCCGCACTGAACTGGGGGGCACCGGGGGACCCCGAGGTCATACGGTGTGCAGAGCAATGCAGCGGGGGCACCGGGGGGGGGGGGGGGGGGGGGGGGGGGGGCAGACCCGCAGGCACAGCTGCTTCTGCCCTGTGGGCTCAGCCTGCTAATAGCAGCTAATGGGATTGCCAGCGACCCGGCCAAGCTCCTTAGCTGCCCCGCCTGCCCCTTTCCCAACCACTTTCCCTCCCAGCGCACACCCGTGGGGCTCCGGGGGCTCCCAGCACCCCAAATCCACCAGCCCCCTGCTCCCCTGCTGCTCACCCAGGTACTTGGCCCGCTCCTCGCGCCGCTCCTTGGCCTGCTTGTGCCTCGCCTGGGCTTTCTGGGCGTCTGCAGCGGGGAGAAACGGTCAGAGCAGCCCCCGCCCCCTGCTCCCTGCTCCCCCCCGAGACACGGAGCAGCACCCATGGGTGCCAGTGTCCCCTTAGGGCTGCGTCCCCAGGGCCACCCACCTTGCTTGGGTCTGGGGCTGGCGGCCGAAGCCGGCGATGCTGCAGCGGGGGCCGAGCGGTCGCCTTTGGGGGGCACGTCCTTTGGGGGTCCGGCCGCGCTGCCCGGGGGGCTCTTGGCATCGGGGGGGGGCCCTTTGGAGGCGGTGGTGTCCTGGGGGGTGCTCCCGGGGGGCAGCGTCTCTGCCGGGCAGGGGGCAGCAGGGACGGGGAGCGGCTGGCCGGCGGCGTGGGGCGATGCCTCTTCTTTGGGGTGCTCCATAGCGGGGGGACGGGGAGGTCCGGGGGGGGGGCTGCTCGCACCAGGGGGGGACGCTCTCTGCCGAAGGGGCCACGGCTGGAGGGATGGGGGAGACGGGCTGTCCTGACGGCGCGGCGGCTGCGGGGACGGGTCGGTCACGCTGCGGGGCGCCGCTCTCCGTGGAGAGGGGGACGGCGGGGGGGACGGGGCCGACGGGCTGTCCTGGGGGGGGGACGGCCGGAGGGACGGGCGGGAGGCTCGTTTTGGAGGGGGGGACGGCCGGAGGGACGGGCGAGGCGGGCTGTCCTGGGGGGGTGACGGCCGGAGGGACGGGTCGGTCGCGCTGTGGGGGGGGGCTGTCTCCGTGCAGGGTGCCCCCAGGCGAGGGGGGCTGCGCGGCGAGGGGCAGCACGCTGTCACCCATCGGGGACGGGGTCTTCCCTGCAACACATAGAGCAGAGGTGGTCAATCCACGGGGGGAATTAGTCAAGGCAGCCCCGTCCCCCTCCAAAAACAACCCTGGGGGGACGAGCAGCGTGGCAGCAAGGCCGCCCCCGGCCGCAGAGGCCGGGGACAGTCCCCTGGGTGCTGCCACCATCCCAGGGGACCCCCCACGCCGCCCCACGCCGGGTGCCAGGCGCCACCCGCACAAAGCACAGCGCGAGCGGCCGGGGCTCCGCCAGGCACCGCGGCCACAAAGCCGCCCTTCTTCCCCCGGCAGCTGCTGTCCCACTGCGGGGAACGGACACGGGGACCCCACGCCGGGCACCCAAGGGTGGGCTGGGGACCCACGGGCTTCCCGGAGGATGCGGGGCCGCTTCCGCCGGCGCGGCCGGAGGCAGGATGGGCGCGGGCCCCTCGGCCTGACGTCACCGCTGCGGCCCGTGTCCCCCAGCGCCGCGGCGCGCTGCGGCCGTGGCCCGCGCACAACAATTAACTCATGCCCCAGGAATGCACACGAGGCCGCCGCCGCCGCAAGAAAACAACCCTCTCCCCGCACGGCCATCCCGGAGCCGTGGCCGCTCTCTGCACCCCGGGGTGTCCCCCCAAAAAAGCAGCGCCCTGGGGGACACCGCCGGCACGGCGCACCCAGGGACGTGGTTCCGTCCTGAGCAGCCCTGCTGGGACGTGGTGCTGGTGGCTCTGCGCAGCTGCGGGATGTGCTGGGGCCACCCGTGGGTCCCGCACAGCCGTGGCACCTCGTGGTTATCAGCAACCCCCTGCAGCCCATCAGCAAACGCACCCCTGGGGAGCGCAGCCCCGATCCCCGTGCAGCAGGAGGAACGCTGCCGGTGTCCCCGCCGCTGAGCCAAGGAGCTGCCGCGGGAAGCGGCTCTCGCCCCGGGGTGCTGTCACGCAGAGGGAGCTCGGCCGTGTTTGCAGAGCTCTCTGCAATCTTCGGAGACGGGCAAAGTGTGGGCTGTGCAAACACCGGCCGGCGCCGCTCCTCCGCACCGGGGCCAGGCCCAGGGGACAGCCCCAGGCTGCACGGGGAGGCACCGCCAGGAACCCCTGCACCCATGGGCGCAGGGCTCCCAGCACCCACACCGGGGGCTCTGCAGCTCACGGGAGCTCCCGAGCGCTCCCTGGATGGGCTTGGGCGAGCTGGGGCTGCGCTGGCCGCCCCACGGCAGGACACGGGCAGCCCCAGCCCTCCCGCAGCCTTTCCGGGTATTTTGTGCCACAGGAAGCTGGCGCGTCCCTCGGCCCGATCCTGCACATCCCACATCCCGCAGGACAGCCCCGAGGAAGGCTCCCCACCCGCTCCCAACACCCGTGCAACGCAGCCCGCGGGGCCACCACTTGAGCCGAAGCCTCACGGCCGGGCTGACACCTCGGAACAGATGGACATAACTTCCCCAAGCCCCCCAACGTGCGCCCAGCCGTGCCGGCGAGGTGCCATCCTGCCACCCATCGCTGCGGGGCACCGAGCCACAAGCGCAGCCCCCGGGCAGGACCCGTCCCACCCCGCTGCCCGCAGGGACGGCGGCACCCACGGCCGGGGCAGGGCCGCGGGGCATGGCCAAAACCCCGGGAGCCGCAGCCCAAGCGGGGCCAGCCCTGCGCCATCTGTCCCTGTCGCTGCTCCGGCGCGGCAGCTGCCCTGAAACCCAACGCTGCCGGCACCCGGGCGGGCGGGGGCCCCTCTGCCCCGGCCGGGGGCATTCCAGAGGGGATTAGCTCCCGGCCCCCAGACACGGCTCCCCCGCAGCCCCCAGCCCGGGCTGCACCGGGCAGGGACGTGGGACGGTGCTGTGCCCAGAGCAGCGGGACCGCAGCGGGCCAGGAAGGGTGCTGGGCACCGGGCGAGGTGCTGCACCCCAATGCCAGGACCACCACGGGGGCAGAGCTGCGGTGCCGGGAGCCCATCTCGGCTCCTCTCGTGGCTCCCTGTGGCCTGGACACCAGGCATCACGGTGCCATCGAGCGCCACCAGCCCCTTCAGCACGTGGCCGGGGATGCTCAGCCAGGCAGAGGCAATTCCCGGGTGCCGTGAAGCGAGAGCACATCGAAGCCCGGGGGCGGCTCTCGGAAGGAGAGCAGCCTGCGCCACCCGGCCGCAGCGGAGCCCTGCGGGGGCTTCCCACGATGGGAGGGCAGGGGCAGGGGAGGGCAGCCCGGCGTGCGTTAACCTCGGTTCCCCTCCGCTGCGCCGTACCCTCACGTACCCGCTCCGTGGCACAGCCGGGCCCACCGTGACATCCCCAAGCTGTCCCCACTTCGGGCAGGTCGCAGGTCTGGGGACGCTGGACGGGGACTATCCTGACCCCAGGAGGAGAGGTGGGCACAGCGGGGGCCTGCCCGTGGCTGCTGCAGAGCCACCCCAGCGGGGATGGTGGCCCAGTGCCTGGACAACAGCCCCCGGGCACCTTTGCCACCCCAGGGCGGGGGGGTAAGGACGGCACCCACGATGCGCGGGGACAAGACCCCGATGCCAACCCCAGCATGGAGCCACCGATGGCTCTCTGGAGCCTGCAGCCTGGTGGGGACACACGCGTGCCCTCAGCCCTTCCTGGTGCTGCCGGTCTCCAGCTGCTTCTCCCACCGTGATGGCAGCACCAGCAGCCCCACAAGGGGGGAGGATGTGCCCCCAGGACCACTCCTCGTCCTCAGCAGGTCCCGGTGCCACCCGCATGGAGCAGGGAGGCAGCAGCAGCCCCAGGGGCTGGGATTGCTCTGCGGGTGCTGGCATCCAGCAGGGACAAGGCCACCAGAGCCCCGTGGGGTGCACGGGGGTGCTCAGAACCCCGGTGCTGCCCCCGTCCCACCCCACCTCACCGTGACTCAGATGAATTTCAGAGACATCCCCTGCCCGGTCCCACCCAGCTCCAGGGGATTTGCCCGGGCTGCAGCATCCCTCACACCTGGATGGGGCAGGGACAGTGAGTAAGCATCCCCAGCACGTCCCCAGCACGTCCCCAGCACGTCCCCAGCATGTCCTGGCCGCCCATGCAGGCGCAGCGCTGACGCACGCCCTCGTCCCCATCTCAGATGCGGGCGATGCGCAGAGCGAGCGCCGGCAGCCCCGCACCATGGGGGGGTGGCTGGTGGCACCCCGGCAGCTGCACGCAGCGGGGACACCCTGTCCCCCACGGGGAGGGTCCCAGGAGCCAGCCCCACGCACCACCAGGGCAGGAGCAGGGCCGCAGGGGGGGGTCCCGCTGCCCACCTGGGGGTCAGCACGGAGAGGGGGGTGCACAGGGCTGTGCAGGGTGTGCAGGGACACCGCGGCCCGGCGGTGACGTGCCGAGAGCAACAAGGGGAACTTGGGAGATGGGATCTCGTGGCCAGAGCGGGGCCAGAGCCCGGGGGGGGGGGTTTCCAGGGTTTAAAATACCCGCAGAGGAAAGCGGAACGCGCCGGAGCTGCTCCTGGGCGCCGCCACCCCGGTGATAAAACTTTCCACTTGGCCACGGTCACGGCGTGGCCCTGACCGGTGCGAGGGGCCTGGGCACCTGCCTGCCGTCCGTCCGGGCAGCGCCGACACGAGGTGCCCTCGTCCTTGGGGAGAGCCGCAAAGCCGCCGCCACCCCATGCCCTGCTCCTGCAATCCTGCCCGCGAGCATCCCGCTGGGAAATCACAAAGCTGGCTCCGAGGCAAGGCTCTGCCCCCATCAGATTGAAGCTGCTTGCGGAGCGGGGGCTCAGCACCTCCAAAAAATTGCTCCTGGGCCTCGTAAGGCGGCTGCGGGCACCTACCAGGGGCTGGGGCGCTGCAGGATCCAGCTCCGCGCCCGGGCTGCTGCCCTTGCTGCCGCTGCCCTCCGTCCCCGTCCCTGCACGGAGCCCTGCGAGGAGCGAGAGCCGTGCTGGCTATTTTGGACATGGCACCACGGGACTGTCACATCGCCGCCCCGCACGTCGCATCACGTTGCTCTGACGCTTTCGCAGCAGCGGCTCCGCTCACGGCCCGGAGCTGGGCGAGCGCTCCCGGCGCTGCCTTCTCCCAAACACAGGCGCTGGCGGGCGACCAGCTCGCCCTGCACCCTCCCTGCGCTCCGTGCCAGGGGGAGGAAGGGCTGGAGAAACCGAGGCAGATCCAAATAAGCACCAAGCCCTGCCTGCTCCGTGCCCTGTGCCCCGATCCTCGCCCTGCCAGCTCGCCGTGGGGCAGCGGCCCCCGCACGCCCCTCTGCTGGATCCTTTGCTGTGACCGTCCGCACCCCGGGGGAGTCCCTGTGCCCGCTGGAGGCCAGGACGAGGCAAACCCCGCAGGTCTGGGGCCTCCAACCTGCCTTATTTTGGGAGGCAACAAGCGGCGTGGGCTTCCCGGCCCTTTGGGTCACCCACAAGAGGATCGAGGGCAGTTTTCGACAAGCAGCTGCAGAGGAGGATCCGCGCACACGAGGGGAGCTCCCTCTGCCAGGTGGCCTCGTCCCCAGAAACCTCAACCTCGGTCCATCCTCAGCAGGCCTCCGCCAGCCTCCACGGAGAGCAGCCTCCGTGCACACAGGGGGGGCCAGGCTGCTGGGGGGCGGCCCCAGGGAGCGTCCCCCTTCCTCACGCAGGCTGGGGACGGCACCGAAGGGCAAGGAGATGCTCGGCGGCACCGCAAACAAGGGGAGGCCGAGGGAGAGGAGGCGAGCGGAGGCAGACAAGATGTCTGCAGCGCCGCTTGTCGAGCTCGCTATCTGCAGCCAGCTCGCTCAAGAGCCTCCGATAAACGGCGAGAGGCGTTTGGGTGCTCGCGGGGAGGCAGACAGCTCGTCCTGCCCTCCTCCGAGAGGGCCCGGGCGGCCGAGGCCGATGAATCACGGCGGCGGCGCGGCCCTCCCACTCGGGCTGCGGCGGGCACCGGGGGCCGAGGGGGAGGGGAGCTGCCTCTCCTCTTCCTCCATCAGTGGGAAGCGGCCCCGCCACAAAGCCCTGCTTAGTCACAGCCCCTCTCCGGCACACACCAACCCGTCCTGGGCCAAAGAGCACTTGGCCGGAGCCCCTGGAAGAAAGAGCCAAAACAAATCGGCGCCCCGAGACTCGGCCCCGCTGCGCTCTCCCCGTTTGCACCGGAGAGGCCCGGAGGCTCAGCTCCCCCCCAGGGCAGTGCTGGGCACCGGCCCCGGGCACCGGCGGAGGCAGGAGGGCACCGTCCCCATCGCCTCCCCGCCGGGCACCGCCAGCCACCGGGCACCGCTCTCCTCGCCCACGCCCCGGCCGAGGTGCCGGCACGCGGCGGGGACGCGGTGCCGAGCGCGGCACGAGTGGGGTGTGGGAAGCAGGGGGCCACCCACGCCACGGCACCCGCGGCTCCCCGGGGAGGGTGTTGGGGTGCCCGGGGTGCGGGGGTCGAGGAGGGGAGCTCCGTGCCAGCATCGCCCCGGGCGGGGGAGGCGACGGCCGAGCGGAGCCCCCCGGGGAGGTCTCGTCAAGGGCAGGCTCCATCTCGCCGCAGCGCCGCGACGCAGCCGCGGGGCCGGGGGCTGTGCGCCTCCTTCCCACCGCCAAAATGGAGGGACGGGCCCGCGGGCTTTGTCCTCACGGGTGGATCCCCCAGCACCACACATCTCCGGGACCCCCCTTTCCCATCCGTGGGTGTCCCCCCCCCCCCAAGGACCCTGCCACCGCCCCAGGCCCCGCCGCCACCGCCGCATCCCCGCTGGGCTCCGGCATCCGCCGCGCCAAGGGGAGCGCCAAGGGCCGCATCCGGGACCCCCACCCGAGCGGGGCAACCTCTGCGGCTCTGGGGGGCTCCCTCACCCCCACGGCTGCATCCTGCACCCCTTCCTCCCTCCCTCCCCTCCTCCCCAAGTAGCGGGGGCCGGATCCTGCACCCTCATCCCCCCCCCATCTCCAGCCCCACCGCCCTGCTCCTGTGTGTCCCCCCCCCTCCCCAACCCCAAGGGGCCCGATCCGCGGCCGGTTCCCCGGAGCCTTACCGGGGGCTGCCTGGGGCTGGGGCTGGGGCTGCGGCTCCCGCCCGGCGCTGCTCCTCTCCATGGCGTGGCGGGGAGGCGCAGAGGGCTGGCCGAGCCGTGCCGAGCCGTGCCGCGCCGCCCCGCTCCCCCCAGCCCGGTGGGGGAGGACGCTCCCAGCTCCCCGCCCCGGCCCCCGGCCTCCGGCGGGGCTGGGGAACCGGGTAAGCCGGGGGGGGGGGGGCTTCGCCCACCGACCCCGCTCCGTGCCCCCCAGGCCGATCTCTCAGCCCTGCGCTCGCCCGCCTGCATCCCCGCTTCTTTTCTCCCAGATTCTGGGGTTCGCTCCCTGGTCCCCTCCGGCGCCTGGCGATGCTCCGCTCGCCCACGGGACCCCCTGCCCCCAAAAAGCCGTGGCCAGCAGTGGGGGCACGGCCCCTGCCGCCTGGGTCAGTGCTCCAGTCACCCCAAAGGGACACGGGGATCCGTTTCTGGAGCCCCAGCTCTTTGCGGGGTCCCACCCGCTCTCCCCTGCCACCCACACCCCATTTGTCTGCCTCCAGCACCAGCCAGCGCCCCGGGATTGAGGGCTTCAGCCCCACGCATCCCACCCCTACCCCAATAAGGGGCAGGTCACGGCGGGACCCCCCCTTCCCAAGAGGATCAGAGCCCCCCAGCTCAGCCCCTGCCCCATGCAGCAGCCGGCAGAGCTCGTGCACCCCAAAACACGGGCACCGGGGATCCCCAGGATAGATGGCTGAGCTCCTGCACCCCAATATATGGGCACCGGGGATCCCCAGGAGAGGGGGCAGAGCTCGTGCACCCCAGAAGCAGCGGGGCAGGCAGGGACCTTGATGAGCACAGGACGTGGTGATGCACGGATTCGGGTTTGTGCAGGCAGCGGCTGTTTTGGGGATGATGTCAGCGGCAGGCCAGGAGATCCCCTGCCATCCCTCCTCCTCCTCCTCACCTACCCGGCAAACAGGTTTCCCCAAATCCCAGCCCTCCTCTCCGGAAATGCATTCCTCTGACTCAGGGGGCTCCCAGCGGGGCAGGGGAGGGCCCGCATGGATCTGGGGGATCCAGGGCCATACGGGGACACCCAGCTCGGCGCACCCTTGGGACCGGGGCACGGGGAGACCTGGGCAGCCTCCGGCGGGGACAGGGTGGCCCCGCTCTGTGCCGCCTCCGATGTGGCTACACACACCAAAACCGCCCCAAAACCGCCCCGAAATGCCCCAGGGCTTTGTGCTGCGGGCTCCCGGCCGGGTCAGAGCTGTGGTTTCCCCGAAACTGCCGGCAGCAGACTCCCCGCCGGGGAACGCTGCGTGGCCAAGCGTGGCTGCGGGAGCCGCAGGGCCCTCCGGGGACGGGACGGGAGCACGCAGCCCAGGAGCACATCCGGATGAACCCACATCCAGGTGAACCCACAACCACAGGTAAAACCCCAGGACGGGGAAGGGGAACGGCCCCGCTCCATGCCTCTGCACAGCCGAGCCTCCCTGGGGGCTGCAGCGGCCCCCAGCCCCTCATCTGCAAGCACGGCGCATGAGGGACCCAGCGGAGCGGGGCCAGGGCCACCCCACAACCTGTGTCAACAGTTCCCAACCCCTTTCCCTGGTGGAGCCACAGCCCTGCACGTCCCAGGGGGGAACAGCCAGAGGTGGTGCTCCACGCCCAGCGTCCCCCAGCCAGCCCGGAGCGGGGGGCACGGCGAGGAAGGGGCCACCACGGAGGTTCGGGCCCTGGTGCCGCGCTCCACCGGCGTTCCCGGCACGGGCGGCGATGCCGAGGGCTCCCGGCAGCCGTGCTGGGCTTGTACGAGAGGCAGGCAGCACCGAGTGCCCTGCTGCAGGCAGGGGGTGCTGAGCCTGCCCCCCCACCCCGCTCCTGTGGGTGCTGGGAGCAGCCGCCCTGCCCGAGCTCATGGAAAAATCGATGAGCTCATCACGAGCACGCCGCGCAGCCCCAAAGCCAGCCCCAAAGCCAGCCCCAGCGCTCCCCGGGCGCTTGGCAGGGAGGGCAATGCCCCCTGCCCACTCCCCAGGGCTGGTTTGGGGAGGGGGCTGCCCCCCAGGTTGTCCCCTCTCAGCCCCAGCATCCCCCCCCCCGCCCCGATCCCGAGTGGCTCTGCCTGCAGGGAAGCCAGCGGGGCGCTGAGCTCCCCTCAAATCAAAGGGTTATTAATTAAGGTAATTAGAGCTGCTGCGTGGCCGCTGCCCTGCCGGCACTGCGGGAGGCTGGGGGCAAGCGGGGAGGGGAGGGGGGCAAACAAATCCCTGCCGACGGGGCGGACATCAGCGGGCCAAGCGCCGCACGGACAACCCCATCCCAACCCTCCTGCCCCCTCTGCCCCACACCCCAGGACTTTGCCCCCTCCCCAGGCTGCTCCCATCCCGCTGCCCTGCGTGCCGTGGCCACGAGGGCTGATCTGAGCCCCCGGCCCCAAAAAGCTCCGTGCTGACCCCCCCGAGCTATGGGGCAGTGCCCCAGAAGAACCCAGGGCCGAGGGTCCGGCCCCCGAGCTGCTCGCTATGGGGTCGGCACCGCAGCCAGCCCCAAAGCCCCGCTGCTGCGGGCCGGTGTCCCGTGGGGGCAGGTGATAAATGGGCCAGCGCCGGGCTGAGCCCTGCCCTGCCCTGCCCCAGCTCTGTAATTATCCCGGGCAGCATCTGTAATTAGTGCCCTGATGTAATGGTGCCGGTGCCGGGCAGCCTCATGCGCTCCCCGCCAGCCCCACCTCATCCTCCAGCCCCACAGCTCCAGGGCCAAGGGGGCCTCATCCTGCAACAACACCCCCAGGAGAGCCCAAATCCCCGCTCCCCCTGCCAGCATCGCTGCTGGACCCTGTTTTTGGGGTTGGGGGGGGCAAGGCTGCAGCCCCGCACCCTGCCCGTGCCCTGCGGCTGCCCGGACCCACGTGCGCCCCGGCCCTATTTATTTATAGCTGCCCGGAGCCGCCTGGGCCAGCTCCAGCGCATTCCCTGCGCCTGGGGGGGGGGGGCAGGGGGGAATGTCTCCCCCCAGTCGGGGGGGCAGGGCAGGATCCGTCCCCGGCAGGGCTCAGCAGAGCGAGGAGCAGGATGCGGGCAGCACGGGGGGGACAAAGAGGCAGCGGTGGGAATGGCCAAACCCTGCGTTGGAGCCAACCCCATAGCAGCTCAGGGCAATCAGGGGGGGCTCTGAACCGCGGTGAGGGTGCGCTGGGGGTGGCACCACCACGCAGCACAGGGCAGCGAGCCATCCTGACCTGACACAGCCTCCTGGAGCAGCGCTGGGCACTTTATTGTAAGGCAGAGCGCTGCGCTCCCCGTGTCCAAGCAGCCTCCTCCTTCCCCCCGCTCCCTGTGCCCAGGACCCCATGCCCAGGACCCGTCCCCGTGCCCAGGACCCGTCCCCGTGCCCAGGACCCATCCCCGTGCCCAGGACCCGTCCCCGTGCCCAGGACCCCATGCCCAGGACCCGTCCCCGTGCCCAGGACCCGTCCCCGTGCCCCTTCCCACCCCTAGCACTCCCGCAGCGGCCGTGCGGCCCCGCTGGCGCTGAACCGCGCGCTCAGCACCTCCGAAGGCGCCCGCGTCTGCTGGCCCGGCTGCTGCCCACCGGCGAAGAGGGTGAAGGTGCCGGGCTCCAGGTGCCAGTGCTGCGTCCAGACGGCGCGCTGGGCGGCCAGCACCCCGAAGGACAGCTTGGTCGCCTGGCCGGCTGGCACGGCCACACGGCGGAAGGCCACCAGCTGCCAGCGGGGCACCGGCACCGACGGCTGCTCCCACCGCAGGTACAGCTGCACCACCTGTAAGGACCACGGGACTCAGCCGAGGGGACCCCGGCTCCATCCGTACCCCGTCGGGCCCCGCGCTCACCTCCTCGCCGTCCCGCTGCCCCGTGTTCTCCAGCACCACGGACACGGAGAGGTTGGCGCAGATGGGCAGCACCGGGGAGCTCAGCACCAGGTCCCGGTACTGGAAGGTGGTGTAGGACAGGCCGTACCCGAAGGGGTAGAGCGGGGCCTCCTGCCCGTAGTAGCGGTACGTCCGCCCCTCCATGGTGTAGTTCTCCATGGGGGGCACCTGCGGGAAGCGGGGCCATCAGGTGCAGGCTGGACGGGGCACCCCAAAGCCCCTCCGGGACCACCGAGGGCTGCGGGGCGCTGCCGGCCCTGCCCTTACCTGGTGCATGCCCGCTGGCCACGTGGCTGGCAGCCTGCCGGCGGGGTTAGCCCCCTGCTCGCCCAGCAGGACCCTGGCGATGGCCAACCCCGTGGCCTGGGCGGGGAAGAAGCAGGCCAGGATGGCCCCCACGCCGTCGTGTGCCTGCGCCCAGCTCACGTCCAGGGGCCCCGCGTTGAACAGCAGCAGGATGACGGGGCGCCCGGCGGCTGCAGGGACACGGGGTGTCACCACAAACCCCGTGCCAAATCAGCTCCACGGGATGGGGCACGCGTGGCACCCAGCTGCATGGCGCGGAGGCCCTTTTCTTTGTCCTGGCCCTGCTGGCCCTGCCCCTGGGACACCATGCGGCCCCCAGAGCCCTACCTGCCCGCACGGCGTCCTGCAGCAGCTCCAGCTGGCGGCCTGGCAGCGCCAGGTCCCTCCGGTCCTTCGCCTCCGTCTCCACATCTATCCCTGCGCCGGGAGCCAAGGGACAACCCCTTACACCCCGTCCCCGCGTGCGTGTGCCCCAGGGGCAGCGCCCGTGCCCTCAGCTCCCAACTTACCCGTCCCCAGGCACACCAGCACCACGTCGGCTCCCTGCACCGCGTCCTCCACCTCTGCCCGTGAGTACTGCTGGCACCGCGGCTGCCGGCAGCCCGCCGCAAAGCTGATGTTGGCCGGCAGCATCTGCAGCCCCCTCCTGCGCCAGGGGACGGCGGGGTCAGGGGGCAGCAGGGACGGTGCCCCCCGGCCCCAGGGAAGGGGGTGTCCAGCACCGCGGGCTCACCGGGGCGTGTAGATGTACCGCGGCTCCGGCACCGGCGCGTAGTCCCCAAAAAGCACCCGGGGATTGTCCGCGAAGGGGCCCACCACCTGCAGGGGGCAGAGAGGGTGAGGACGGGCACCCGCAGCCCCCCGCCACGTGGCCCGGGGCTCCCCAAAGACGGGGACACCAGGGGGCACGGAGCTGGCAGCCCTGGATCTCCGTGCGGCGCTCACCGCCAGGCGCTTGCCGGGCAGGTCGCGGGCGCGCAGGGGCAGCGTGTCCCGCTGGTTCTTCAGCAACACGAAGCTCTTGATGGCGGCTTCCAGCGAGAGGTTGCGGTGCTCGGGGCTCTGCACCACGCTGAGGTCCAGGGCACTGTAGGGGTTCATGGCTGGGGGGTCGAACTCCCCCAGCCGCAGCCGCGTGTAGAAGAGGGGCCGCACCCTGGCGCGCAGCGTCTGCAAGGTGCCAAAGCCTCAGCCGAGCTTTCGGCACGGGGCAGCCGGAGCCCGGAGCAGCCCCGGCTCCCTCCCGCTGACCTCCAGCGTGATGTTGCCCATGGCCAGGGCCTGGGGGATGTGCATGAAGACGTTGTTCCTCATCCCGTAGGACAGCTCCAGGTTGCAGCCGGCGTTCACCGACGCTGCCGTGCCGGTGAGAAGGGAGACCACCAGTCAGGGCTGCGCGGCGCCCTGGGACCCCCTGCCCGTCCCCCCCTGCTCACCGACGGCCGTCTCCAGGAAGGAGCGGGTGTAGCGGTGCCCCAGCATGATGAGCTCCACGGCCCCCTCGTCGCTCACCACGTAGCCCTCGAAGCCCCACTCGCCCCGCAGGATGTCCGTCAGCAGCTTCTTGTTGGCGCAGGCGGGAACGCCGTTGATCCTGATGGGGAAGGGACGGGGACGGCACCAATGGGGCAGCTGGAGGGGCACAGACCTCCCCGTGCAGCCCCCCCCCCCCGAGCTCCCCAGCACGCTCCGTACCTGTTGTAGCTGCACATGAAGCTGTAGGACCCGGCACGCACGCACGCCTGGAACTGGGGCAGGAAGGTGGTGCGCCAGTCTCGCTCCAGCACCTGTGGCGCAGACGGGGTCAGCACCCATCGGAGGGGGGCTGCCCGCCGTCCCGTGCCCCCCGCCGCCCTCACCTTGGCATCGAAGCTGAGCCTGGAGACGGGGATGTTCTCGGGGCCCCCGTGCACGCTGAAGTGCTTGCAGCCGGCGCTGGCCTTGATGTAGCGCGGGTGCCGGCCCTGCAGCCCCTGCACGAAGCTCACCGCCAGCTCCCCGCTCAGGAACGGGTCCTCCCCGTAGGTCTCCTGGCACATGGGCGAAGCGAGGCCGGGTCACTGCTGTCCCTGCTGTGCTTCCCCCTGGGGACCCTTCCCCAGCCTCCCCACCCTCACACCCCGCAGCCAGCGCCCGCGGAGCTGCTGCCACCCTCAGGCTGCTGGGGCACGGCCCTGGGTGGCCGGATCCTGCCCCCCATTTGCCCCCCGACCCCATCACCCCCCTGCCCACCCCGGCACCTGGTTCCTGCCCCACAGCGGGTGCCTCATGATGTTGAGCACGGGGCTGAAGCAGCTGAGCCCCGTGTGGTCGTCGTAGCGGCCGGTGGCAGCGAAGTGGTTGTGCTTGGCGCGCACCTCGGTGGCGGTGGCGTTGGCCACCCGGTACACGAGCTCGGGGCTGCGGGCAGAGCACGGGGAGGGTCGGGACACGCCGGCAAGCGGGGTCCCCATCCCACCTTGCGTACCGCCACTCGCCGGTACCTGAAAGCAGCGGCGAGCCCCAACGCTTGGGGGAAAGCCGTGGCCCACCCGGGCGCCTCCGCGTCGCCCCGCAGGCACTCGGTGTTCCAGTTGTAGGGCGCGATGCCCAGGCGCGGGATGGGGGGCGCGGGGCCGTTCCCCAACGCTCCCCCCCTGGCTACCTGCGGGCCACAGGCGCTGAGCAGGGGCTGGGGGCCGTGCCCGCCGCCCCCCGCCGTGCCCTCACCTGCAGCACCATCTCAGCGGGGCTCAGCCGGCCCAGCAGGTCCTCGAGGCGGCGGTGCCAGGGCAGCGTTGGGTCTCGGAAAGGGAAGGGCTGAGCCTGGCTCGGCTCGGGGCCCAGCACCACGCACAGCAGCACCACGGCGGCCCCGAGCCCCGTTAACGCCGCCCTGGGACGTGCCGGGACGGGACGAGGCAGGAAGGGAGCCCCCGGGGCTGCGGTGCGGGGGGACGCGGCTCGGGGGGACGCGGCTCGGCGCGCCATGGCGCTCGGCTCGCTTCGGGCTCCCAGGCTCAGCCCCGTTCCGGTGCTCCCAGCCCCTGGCTGGGTGCGTGCAGCTCGGCAGGGCGGAGCGAGCTGCTGCCGGCCCTGCGGCAGGGGCAGAGCGGGGTCCGGGGCTCTGGGAGAGATTGGGAAGGGAACGGGAAGAGCCACGCTCATGGGATCCCCCCCGAACAGACCCTCTGCAAACAGAGCCCCCCAAATCCCCAGAGACCCAGGCGGCGCCCTCTGAGTGGCATGCAATTTAGGGACCGTATTTCAGGGTGAGAGCGGGGCTGCCAGTCCCTGCAGACGGCACCAGGGCAGCACAGGGGGCACTGGGGGCAAAAGCGTGGCACGCCCGGGGGAGGCGTGGGCAGCTCGTGCCCCTGGCAGGGCGGCACTTGGTGGCACGCAGCCCAGGAGCCTGGCGCTGCCCTGTCCCTGGTGAGGAGCCTGGCACCGCGGCTGCCCCTGCACGGTCACAGACCCTGGGACCTTGTGCAAGGTGGAAGGAGCAGAAAGAGAAGCACGGCAGGGCTGGCCTGAGCGCACAGAGCCCTCCTGTGTGCTGGCACCGTCACCCATCCCCACCGCGGTGGCAGGTGGCAGCCCACGTCTGTGCCCTGGCTCCTGCTTCACCCCCCCACATCCCCAGCAGGGGCAGCCCCGCAGCAGGGACAGGCACAGCCAGCCCTGGGAGAGCCCTGCTGCAGCCCAGGGCTGTGCGGCACGGCCCCGTGCTCGGGGGCACCGCTTGCCCCAGTTCTGCTCTTGTCCCCAGCTGCTGGGCCTGGGTGCTCCCGGCAGGGCCACGAAGGGAAGCAGCCGTGCTCCGGGGGGCAGAAGCCAGAGCAGAAATATTGAGAAGCCTCTGCCCCAGCTGCTGCTGCCAGGTTCCCTTTGGCCGAGGGAACTGGGTGGCAGCTCCTGGTTCCCATAAAACCCCTTCAGCAGCCCCAGACTCATCCGTGCAGAGCCACGCATCTGGACAGGAGGAGATAAATGAATAGCTGTAGTATGATAATGATTGCTTCCAAGAGTTTTGAGATGATTGTTTCCAAGAGCGCCCACGGCACGCAGGTCCCTGCAGCACTGTGCTCGCACGTCCCCGGGGACGAGGCTGCCGCGGTGCCAGCGTTGTGCAGCCCCCCTGCGTGCCCCCAGCGTGGCGGGGACACGGCACGGCGAGGTTTGGAGCTTGGCACCAGGCAGCCTCTGCCCGTGGTTCGCGGGGTGGCAGCGGGACCCCGAGGGCAGGTGCCAAGGGAGGGGAGCCCAATTGGGATCAGCTCTGTGCCGGGGCAGTGCACGAAGCCTCTGCTCCTGGAGGAGAAAGACCAGGGAATGCGTGTGTGGGGGAAAAGCCAGACAAACCAGGGAACGTGTATACGGGGAGTCAGAAATGTGCATTTTACTGATTTTGGCTCGCTTTGGGCCAGGGAAGCCCCAGAAGCTGAGCACACCCCACCAAAAACACTGAATTCCTTCCGGGGGGAGGCACGCAGCCCAGGGCAAGGACCTCACGGTGCAGGAGGGGTTGGGCACGGAGCCGCAGCACCCACACCTCGGCACGGCCCCACGCACAGGGCGTTGCTCTGTGCTTAATGACTGCAATTAAGCCCCCGCGTGGGCGCCCCCCAGCGGCGCGCAGCCTCCTCCCTCCCATCCGCCCCCTGCGCCTGCCGGGAGCGGAGTCAGCTGACCCGCGCTGTACGCCGGGATTTGTAGTCTCCTCACCGTCACGTGACGCATTGGGCATGCCGGGAAGCCCCGTTCCACACCCCTCACCTCCATGCGCACGGCGCTGCCGCGTTGCACCGCGGGATTTGTAGTTCCGCGCGCGGCGCTCAGCGCGGACGGCGGCGCGGCGCGGACTACGAGTCCCGTGGTGCTTTGCGCGGCGGCCGGGCGAGGCAGCGGGCCGGGCAGGGCCGGGCCGGGCCGAGCCGTGCAGGATGTCGCGCCAGGCCGGCCGCGGCACCGAGAGCAAGAAAATGGTAACGGCAGGGCCCGGCCGGCCGCGGGGCCGTGCGAGGGCTCGGCAGCTCCAATACAGCCGCCTCTGCCGCCCGGGGCCGCGCTGTGAGCGGGGCTGGGGCAATTAGGGCACGGGCAGTGATTGGGGCCGGGGTAGTAATTAGCTCGGGGGCGGTAATTAGCTCGGGGGCAGAGAGAATTGGTTAATTGGCAGGGCAGTGCTGCTGTCTGAGGCCTTGCTGCTCGGTGCGGAAAGGTGGGGGGGGGGCGGGAGGGGAGGCTCTGCTCACAGGTAACCGGTGACAGGACCAGAGGGAACGGCCTCAAGGTGTGCCAGGGGAGGTTCAGGCTGGAAATGAGGAGACATTTCTGCTCAGCAAGAGCGGTCAGGCGTTGGGACGGGTTGCCCAGGGAGGTGGTGGAGTCACCGTCCCTGGGGGTGTTCAAGGAGAGGTTGGACGTGGTGCCTGGGGACATGGGTTAGTGGGTGGGGGGGGGTTGGACCAGGTGATCCTGGAAGTCTTTTCCAGCCCTCCCGATCCTGCGTTTCTCCGTTCAGCTGCAAGTATCGGACCTGTTCTCTCCCTGCTCTTTGCATGTTTCCCCTCGGGGGCGTGGGTGGCAGCCCCCAGGTGGGTGCTGAGCAGCAGGTCCTGGCCCAGCTCCTGCCTGTCCCCACCACAGCAGCACTCTCTGGGGGCAGCGGTTTGTATTTGAGGAACTCATGCTTTCTTGTTAGGATTCTGGCACTTTTGTAGCCACGGAACCTTTATAAACCGCTCAGACTACTCACTGACCAGCAGAGTGAAAAATATAAATAAGGGAACGGTTTCAGGCACTTTAATCCCACCACGCTGACTGGAAATGGAGAGTTAGTTACAAATAAGAATTTAGAAATTTTCCGTATTACAACACTTGAAAGTTTCCTAAACTGCAGCACTAACACGGGGGCCTGACAGCACTGTGGCTTCGTGCAGTAACTGACAACAGCTGGGGCTGGTAACAGCTGGACCTCTCCATCCCCACCCTTACTCCCTCCAGCTGCCAAGCCCCGTCCTTTCTAAAATTACTCATATCCTTCAAATTGACGTGCCCTTCTTCGCATGTTTGTTAAATTTCTCTGCCAAATATCTGACTCTTCCAGCTGAGTTAAAGGAGACTTCCACCTTGTCATTCCTGAGTACCATCGACTTAAGCAATCTTTTCAAGGTGAAGGCCGACTTGTAAGTAAAAAGCAAACAAATAGCCTCAAAAAAGAATGTTTCAATTATTTAGGTCTAAAATTAAGCACAAATAGCCGGAGCCTGGCTGGTTCTTTTCGGGTGCTTGAAGTCTTCTGGTAGCTGATTGCTGCTGACCTCGTGAATGGCGGTGACAAGGTGGAATTCCCCGGCTCTCCTAACAGACCCGGTTTCTCTTTGTTGACCGTTGCAGTTTGGGAGTGATTCCTCCTGCTGTTTGTCTCTGTGTGAACATGTTTGGAATGAAGTGGGATGGGTGTTGTCACTGAACTCTGACGTTGTCTCTTTTCCCTTCCTTTCTGCCTGCCTCCTGCTTTCATTCTGTAGTACTGGTATTTGCCATTCATTTCACCTTCTGCATCTATGCATCTCATGGTAGGTGAGAGGCTTCTACTCGGAGCTTAGACTTTCTGTACTGTTTCTGACTGCTAAAACCGAGAGCAGAAATACCAGCTGAAGGACGATGGCTTGTTGGCTCCCGAACGCTCCTTTTGGGCTCTGTGAAAAGCTAAAGCCTGGTGCAGCCTTTGTTTTGCAGCCGTGTAACCGCTGGTCTGGCTTAATGGCTCCCGAGAAAGTGTGCGGTGACACGCAGGAGCTGTGCTGGTGGCGGCTGCGAGAGGAGGCACGCTCCCTTTGTGTTCTCTGCGAGTCCGTGCAAAGCAGGCGCAAGTAATTCAGATCCTAGCCAGGCACAGAACGTGGATGCATCTGCTGACCTGCCCTGAAAACACCCCGTGCTGTTCCTGTTTTGGGTCTGAGGAGCTGATTCGAATGCCTAACCTAAATTAGGTGCCTAGAAAACTTTCCAGGGCTCGGCTGTGCATCACCACCTCCTGGCAGCAGAATGTGGTGGTATCTGTGAGTGGAGGAGCGTGTTTTGTCCCACTGAAAGGACAAAAAGCTGAGCCCAAGCAATGCCGGCCATTTGCAGCTCGTTTCTAAACACAGGTAAGAGGCACGGTTTGAGCCGCAGCCCCCTTCACCTGGAGGTCACTGGCTGAAACAACTTCAGGTCCTTGGCAAGGAACGCGAGGTGGCCAGGAGGTGTCGTTCCAGTTCCCCGGGGGTGTGCTGGTTGAGGCAGGGAGCTGCTAACTGGCAGCGCATGAGAGTGCCAGGAATGGCTGGGGCCGCTTGGTTTGCCTCTTCAGGCCAGGTCTGGGCCGTGTTGATGGAAGTGCTGGGTGTGGAGAGAGGGAGAGAACAAAAGTGCTTGGTTGTCCCAAGTGGAGGAGCATTTCTCTTTCCAAAGAGGCCAAAGTTGCCTTGCCAAAACACGATCCGAGACCTCTCCTGTTAAGCAGCAAATACCTTTGAGACTGCAGGTTTCTGTTCCCCCTCTCCAGGCCACCCGAAGCAGCGCTGGACACAGACGCAGCAGTGCTGTCAGTTTTCTTTGCAGCTCGTGCTAAACCCCTTTTACCTCTGCCTAGAACTCGGAGCTCTTCACGCTGACGTACGGCGCTCTGGTCACCCAGCTGTGCAAGGACTACGAGAACGACGAGGACGTCAACAAGCAGCTCGACAAAATGTGAGTGCATCCGCTGCAGCGGGGACTGGCAGGAGGCACATCTGTGTACTGGGTCTGGCTGGGATGTTAACTTTCCCTGCAGCAGCCCATACAGTGCTGCGCTCCGCACGTGTAGCTAGAGCAGCAGTGGGGTCACACCGGTGTTGTGGCTGCTGCTGAGCAGTGCTGGCACAGCATCAGGACTCTCTCTGACCCTCCTAGGGGGTGGGCAAAAAGTGAGAGAGAAACATCCCCAGGGCAGCTGACCTGAACCAACCCAAGGGATATTCCATACCATATGATGTCACACTCAGCAATAAAAGGTGGAAAAAGGAAGAAGAGGGGAGGGGTGGGCTCTCGTTGCAAAAACGTCTGTCCTCCTCCTGAACACCGGCTACGTGCGGTGAGGCCCTGCTTCAAGGACGTGGTCAAGCATCGCTCATTTGTGCGAAGTAGAGAGTAATTTCTTTCCTCTGCACTTCCACACAGCCTTTACTTGTTTTGTTTAGTTATTCCCTTTCCCCCTCCCTCTTCCCCTTTCCCTTTTTTCCCTTTAGTTGAATTGTTTAATTCATAATAATATTTCCCTAATAATACACACATATATATATATATTTTCTCTTTAATTAAATCATCCTTATCTCAACCCGTGAGTTGTTCTTTCCTTTACTTCTTCCCCTCCTCATCTGAGGAGGGGGAGTGAGAGAGCGGTTGTGGTGTTCAGCTGCCTGGCATGGTGAAACCACCGCATGCTCTCAGAGTAAAAACCTGGCAGACTGATTGGTATTTAATACTGATACTTCCAGATCTATATGCTTTTTTATCCTCCAGTGTCTTCTTTTGTAAATATTAGTGGTTTTTTTTGAAGTTGTGCTCTTTCACCTGCAGCTTGTTGCTTTTCTGTGTGCTCACAGGGGTTACAACATAGGTGTTCGGCTGATAGAAGACTTCCTGGCGCGGTCCAACGTTGGGAGATGCCACGATTTCCGTGAAACCGCAGATGTTATTGCAAAGGTAACCGTGGAAGCACAGCTGCGCTGGGTTGTTACTGCCTCTTGCATTTGTTTGAGTGGCGTGCCCAGCGTGTGTGTGCAGGGGGCTGTTGTGTGCTCTCATATGAGTCCAAATGGGATTCTAGTACAGAGCGAGAAGGCAAATAGTGAGAAATACTTCCTAAAACGTGTTTGGTAGCTACCCAGTAGCTGAACTTAAGTAGCCCCTTCGGTGTCAGTTTGTACCTCGTCTGGAGTCCCTTGCAAACAGAGCAGAGCACATCCAGAACCCGAAGAAATCTGATCAAGGGGGTGCCCGCGGACGTCTTTCCGTGAGGAGGCCCTTCTGTTCCCCTTGGTTTTGCATGTGAGGATTTGCATGTGTTTGCTACTCACTGTGCTGAGAGTTTGTGATTTTGGGGAGGAAAAAGACGTTGTTAGATCCCTAAATTCTACTGACCTGTGGTAACTGGGAGAAAGGAGCCGTGTTCTCAAAACCCTTCAGTATTTGACAGAGATCAAAGTGGTGCTGTTACTTTGTGGGTGTCACGTTCTTGTTTGTTTTCTGTTTGACGTAACAGATAGCGTTTAAAATGTACCTGGGCATCACCCCGAGCATCACCAACTGGAGTCCTGGCGGTGACGAGTTCTCCCTGATCTTGGAAAACAACCCCTTGGTGGACTTCGTGGAGCTCCCTGACAACCACTCAACTCTCATCTATTCCAACCTGCTGTGTGGAGTGCTGCGGGGTGCCCTGGAAATGGTGAGCCAACGTCTCTCTTCCAGTGAGATACAGACACGAACGATCCAGCTGTCGGCAGAAACTTCAATGTCTGGTCTGTGTTTGTGACTTCTGTGTTTGGTTTGGACCTGAAATTAATTCTAAGGAGAAGAGCATAGCCACAGGAGAGTTTGGTTGCTGTTGCATGTGGCAGCTTAGAGCCCCAGAAGTTCTCACCAAGCCCCTTCATCTCACGTACACACACTCGTATCTCTTGGAATTTTTATGAAACTTCAGAATCCTCTTTTTGTAGCTGCTATGGGAAGTTGCTGAGCAAGACAACAGCTGTGTCTCAAATGTAGGAGCCTGTGTAGGCTTGATTATCTCCTGCTTAGCTGTGAGTTCTGAGGAACGTGCACGGAGCAGCAGGACGTGTAGCCCTGAGTGGTGGGGTTAATTGGACTCTGATCTCTGAAGGGAGTCCTGGTTGCTCTGTTGGGGTTCTTTTGTCAGGCAAGGTGCCTGCTGTCCACCAAAGGCTGCGACGTACGAGGAGGATGTGATCTTGAAACTAATGAGTGCTTCCCTGGAGCTCTGCAGTGCACGTCGTGTCCTCGGAGGCTGGTGCTTCAGGATCGGCTGGGAAGCCCCTGTTAGAAGGGAGGTAACAGCTCTTCTTTTCTCTCGCATCTCCTAGGTGCAGATGGCCGTGGATGTGAAGTTTGTCCAGGACACGCTGAAAGGGGACAGCGTCACAGAAATCCGAATGAAGTTCATCAGGAGGATTGAAGACAACCTCCCAGCTGGCGAGGAGTGAAACGCCGCCCAGTCTCCCTTTGGGACTGGGGGGGACCAGCTGGTTTTGGCCGTTAGCTTTCACTGCAGATCTGTAGGGATATAGTGTTTTCATCACAGATCTGTAGGGATCTAGTGCCCCTGTACGTTCAGACTGACTCACTGACTGTTTAAGATGTTGTTATATTCTTCTACCGTTACTTCCATCTTCTGTAGAAGAGTTGTCTGGTTGCTGTTTGTTTCACAGGTTCATTCTGAAGCTTTTTCATAAGGTGATGTCATTTTCATATTCCCCTGGGAAATCTTTCTACGCTCAGTTTCTAATTGTGACGTTTGGCTGTGCAAGAACTGCTCCAACCCTAAAAAAAGCTCCAGTCTGTCCAAATTTGAACCCAGGTTTTACAGCAGGAATTGGAGACCAAGTTGTAAGAGCCTACTGATTCCCTGTTAACGCTGCCCTTAAAAAGTTGTTCAAAATTCACTTGGAGACAAGCGTGTAGCATTTCTGTAGACCAAACTGGCTTCTTGATTCTGAAGTTACTAGTAAAATGCAAGCTTGGTACAAGGGGTGATGTGGGAGAGCTGCTTGGGTGCACAGCACCCTCTCGGGAAGCTCCTTTTCCCGGAGAGCAGCGCTGTCACGCAGCACCCACAGCCTCAGGGGGTCCACGTGGCCTCGTTCTCCTCCCCCAGCAGCATTTGTGGAAGCAGACTCAGCTACGCCGTTCTCTGATGGGGCTTCGTAGTCCCACAACTCCCCTCGTGGAAGGGCAGGACCAGCAAATTGTTGGGGAAAGCCTCTGAATATTTCAAATGGAGGAAAAGAACGAGCGGCTGTCGTGCCCCTGCTGCCCTACAGCATGCGCAGCCTGGGGCTGTGTGCTGAGTGTGCAGAACTAGAAACTCAGGCTAACAACTGGAAGGTATTAAAGGCGTTTCAGCAAGTGAGCTTTCTCTCCTGTGCCATGTATAAACACTGCACGGTGTGGAGGAGCTGCTGGGGTATATTCTTACACAGACGTTTAGGCTAAAACAGAATTTCCCGTGGTAAGTGAATTGGCGAACAGCGGCAGTCTGTGACACCTGCTGCTCTGTACAATAAATACACAAGGTGGTGGTAGCTTTCAAAAAGCGAGATACTGGGAAATCCACTTTCCTCTGCCATCATATTCAGCATGTCAGACGTTCAGTTCTTGAACCACTTTACATAGCATGAAGGCGCAAATCCGCAGAACTAGGAGCCTCAAGGCCGTAGCTCTGACTTCCACGGGAGCTAGCTGACAGGCCAGATGCCTCTGTAGGTTTATGCCCGAGTGTAAGGTGTAAGAGAGGGGTGCAGTTAGTGCTGCTGGTAGCTGAGGTTCTCCAGGTGAGCACTGAGTCGTGTGGGTTGGTCACCCAGTCCCTTCACCCAAAGGATGAGTGGCTGCGGCTAACGGGTTTTGGAGGCGCCACGTGGTCACCTTGCAGAGGCGAAAAAGATGGGTTGTTTCCCACTGTTGGCCGTGTAAGTCATTTTAAGGCTGCATTTTAAAAGCGATTGCATTAAAAGAACCCCGGTGTCAGCTCTGCTTTCTCCCTGCTGCTTTTTGGTGAGGCGAGGGGCCGTGGGCAGCGCCGTGGCTTTGCTTCCCTGCCCGGGGCTGGCAGGGCGACGGGAGCGCAGCCCGAGGAATGTCTGGCTGCTGGCCCGTGTGAAAGCTGCTGCCCGAAGGGAACCTGCCCGACATTCAGCGCACGCAGGGATTGGGGCTGGGGGTGGTGCTCGGGGGCAGCGCTGGGAAACCAGACAGTCAATGTTTGCTTGTTTGAGCAGCGGCCTTTTTCTGCCCGGTGAATAGCCGGCCCTGCACGTTAGCAGAGCCTCTGCTGTCAGCCTGCGGCCAACTTCTGCAGCTCGCAGCTAGGAAACGCTCTCTGGGGTCATTCACAGCGGGGGGAAAAAGCATCTCAGGAGGAGGCGGCTGTGCCCTGCTCCTGTGCTAGCTGGGTGTGGGTGCTGCTGTCAGGCGGGTGCTGAGTGGGAGCTGCCAGCTCTCCAGGAGCAGCGTTTGAGCCATCCTTGCTCACCCCAGCTGCACAAACACTGCTGAGGAGCCTGCAGGGGACAGGCAGAGCCCGGCAGCGTTCGGCACTGGGCACCCCTGGGGCTCCTGCCAGCAGCTGGAGGGGTTCAGCATCAATTTGGGGGAATAATGCAACGGCAGAGAGGGGCTTGGTGGGGCGAGCAGCAAGCTTACTGCTGGCTTCGGGTGCGGATCTCCGTTAGCACCCAGCAGATCGGGGTTTAGGGCCCCGGCCAGCTGGGATGGCCTCTTCTCCACGTCAGTGCCGTGGCAGCGGGTGCTGAACCTGGGGGCAGAGCAGAGCAGAGGCCGGAGCCCTGCTCCTTCCCGAGCAGGAGAGGCCAGGGCCGGGCGGCAGAGCCGGCAGAGGGTGCTGAGAGCTCGCCAGCTCCGGCTCCTGCCTTGGCTCATCGCAGAGGCAGCTGTGCAGCAGCAGCCCTGGGGCCCTCCACGCTGCTGCGTCCCCCCTGCCCCTGCATCCATCCTGCAGGGTTCGTAGCCCCGGCTGATGGTGCGGGGCGCAGGCTCGCTGCCTTGACCCCAAGCAGAGGGTTTAACCACGCCGGGGGTCATCCCTGAGCCCCCGGGCTTAGGGACGGCGTCGGGGGTCACCTGTGCTGCCCCCAACCCCATCAAGGATGGGGGGCAGATGAAGGCAGACGGAGCTTGGCACCGAGGGGCAGCGAATCCTTAGTGCCAGGCACCGGGCAAGAGGTGCTCCCCTGTCTCCTTGCACCCAAAAGGGGGTACTGTGCACCCAAAAGGGGGTATTTTGTGCCCCAGGGCTCACTCCAGCTCATCATCCCTCCCTCAGCACCCATGCTTGCCCCCCTCTCCCCCCAAATTCTAAAGCTGTGCCGTAATTTGCTGGGGCAGCTGGGTCAAAAGCAGCCCAGAGCTTCTGGAAGAGCAAAAAGCAAAAACTGCATTAAGTAAATTAAAAGTGTCTACTACCAAGTAGCTCGGTGTAGACGAGGGAGAATACGCAAAGAGCTCGGTTTGAAAGCTACTAAATATTCCCATGTGCTGTTTATAGGAAACAAATGGGGAAAGGCATGCTGCACCAATAAAAGCCCGAACAGGGCTGGGGTTGGAGCGGAGCCTTTCCACGGCTCTAGGTTATTGAATACCCTCCACTTTCATGTGGTGCCAGGCCTGACCCCTGGACACATACCACAGAGGGGAAAGTTGACTTGTGGGAGTCACAGACGTTCCTGCTGAGCGGTTTCACCTGGCAGGAGGAGAGGCAGCTTGCAGCCCTTCGTATCTCCGCGGGCTGTTTGGGGTGACAGTGGCGAGAGGGGGAGCGAGCAGGGACACGGGGAGCATCCCGAGGACCCCATCCCAGTGACGGGAGGGGACGGATCCTGCATGACCCAGCCTGGTGCCCTTCACGGTGTCACATCCTGACCCGGTGCTGGGCAGGGGCTCCGGGTGCTTGGGGTGTCACAATTTTAGCTTGCAGAGCTGCTGCAGCTGTGGTGGTGCCCGCAGAGGGCAGAAGGAGCATTACCAGCCCTTTGTATCCCAGCCCTTTACATCCCAGTCCCTTACATCCCAGCTTTTTCCATGCCAGCTCTTTGCATCCCAGCCCCTTGCATCCATCCCCTTTCCCCCCATCCCCTTTCCCCCCATCCCCTTTCCCCCCATCCCCTTTCCCCCCATCCCCTT
>NC_048915.1:4532814-4533158 GCF_011077185.1 Oxyura jamaicensis
TTTCCCCCCATCCCCTTTCCCCCCATCCCCTTTCCCCCCATCCCCTTACCCCCCATCCCTTACCCCCCATCCCTTACCCCCCAGCCCTTTACCCCCCATCCCCTTTCCCCCCATCCCCTTTCCCCCCATCCCCTTTCCCCCCATCCCCTTACCCCCCATCCCTTACCCCCCATCCCTTACCCCCCAGCCCTTTACCCCCCATCCCCTTTCCCCCCATCCCCTTTCCCCCCATCCCCTTTCCCCCCATCCCCTTACCCCCCATCCCTTACCCCCCATCCCTTACCCCCCAGCCCTTTACCCCCCATCCCCTTTCCCCCCATCCCCTTTCCCCCCATCCCCTTTCC
>NC_048915.1:4533258-4534601 GCF_011077185.1 Oxyura jamaicensis
TACCCCCCAGCCCCTTTCCCCCCAGCCCTTACCCCCCAGCCCCTTGCCTCCCATCCCTGGCAGTGCCCACGTGCGTCCCGCTGCTGGGGCAGGGACGGTGCCAGGAGCAGAGGAGCCTGGCTGGGGATGGGGAATCTCTCCGGGAGGGATGCGCATCCGGGCCGGTGTCCTCATGGCGAGGGCAGCCTGCACAGCTTTCAGCCAGATGTGCGGGGCCGGGAGCCGGGCGCTGGCTGGGGCCGCACGGAGGCGGCGCTGCCGGGACGCTTGGCCACGAGCTCCGGGGATGGCAGCGCCTCAACGGGGCTGGCAGCGTGCGGCCGAGGGGTGGGCACTGCAGCTCCCCAGGGGGATGGCTGTGTCACAGGCACGTTTCTGCTCCTTTCCCTGGCTCGATATAAAAAGCACGTTTGGACGAGCAGAAAATCGAGATCCCGGCGCGTTGCCGTGCCCCTCTCCATCTCCCCCTGTTCACGCATGGCCACACGTGGGCCACTGGCACAGGTGACAAAGGTGACATTTTTCCAGGCAAGCATTTCATGCTTATTTGTATTTTTTTTTTTTGGTTGAAAAATACTGTTTTTTGTTGTTGTTGTTGTTGTTGTTGGTTTGTTTTTTCCCCAAGATCTGTTGATGTGGGTCCAGATGGAAGGGGTCGTATGGCTTCTCCAGAAGCTCTGACCTCTGCTGGGAAGTCCCCAGCTCCCTGCGCTCAGATGGGTTTCGTCCTCCGATCCTCTCCCTCCTGTTTAGCACAAACCTTTGCTCCTCTCTTACTTCCATGAGAAAAACTTTAAAGTGGGGAAAACACCCCTAGTTATAAACAGCTCTACATTTCCTGACTCATGGGAAGGCGAGAGGCAAGGTGGGGTGGGGAAGCACCACCGCAGCACCTGCTGGCAGCCCCCGATTAAGGCTCCGGGTGCTTACCGGCCTCGCAGGCAGGCAGAGGAAAGGCTCAGTGGGGTTTGCTGGAGCACGGCTCTGCTGTCCCTCCGGGATGGAGCAGGGCGTCCTCTCCAGGCATCATCCCCCATCCCCGTCCTGGGACACTTGGGCTCAGCCCCGTCCCTCTGCCCCGGTTTTGGGGCCGTGGTGCTGCCTCCTGGGGAGCCCTAATCCAGCCCTCACCAGGCTGAGTTCTCCCAGCTGCTCATCTGTGATAAAACTCTGAGGCAGCTTCTGATAATGCTGCTGGCTTCCAGCTCTGGGCTGCGGGCACAGCGTGCCGAAATGGGAGCAGCAGGAGCTGCCGCTGTGTGCCCTGGGATGGCCAATGCCAGAGACCTCGTCCATGGCCCTGCCACGGGGAATCAACACAAATTCACTTGTTGGAACAATAT
>NC_048915.1:4544601-4630281 GCF_011077185.1 Oxyura jamaicensis
GAAGGAAAAGTCGCCCCAGCCAACCCAGCCCGGCCCAGCCGGCTTCCAGGAATTATAGGGTCTGGTGCGACGGTCCCGCACGCCCCGCTCCGCCCCGCTCCGCGCCCCCCGCGCCGCCCCGCGCCCGCCGCCAGAGCGGCCCCGGCCCCGTCCCGGCCCCGTCCCGCCCGGGGCAGGCAGCGCGGCTCGGCTCGGCTCGGCTCGGCTGCGCCTCCAGCCCCCGCTGCGAGCCTCGGGAGCGCCCCGGCCAAGGTAAGGGCGCGCTGCGCCCCCCAGCCCTCCCCGCTCACCTGGCTGCGGGTAAATGGGGCTGGGGGCTCGGGGGGACCTCATCACCAGACCCTATAATTCCTGTGGCTTTTCCCCCTTGCAGTCCTCTCCTAGCCTGCATGCTTTTCGTTCTTTATTTTTTCCCTTTCGCCATCCCTTCTTTCCCCTGACCCACTTTATTCGCCTGCCTCCTGCGCCCCGAGGACCCGCCGTGCACATCGACCATGGGGGGACCCAACCGGACCCCGTTGCTGCCCGGCCCCAACGTTGGGACTTTACTATCCCCTGCTGCAAAACACTGTGCTGGGAACAAAAATATTTGGGGGAAAGCTCTGTGACCTTTGGGGTTGCCGCCGGTGGCACCTTGGTGCCGCGATGCCCTTGCCCCGTGGGTGCCCGTCCCCTGCAGACCTCAGCACCCAAGGGCTCCCGGCAGCATCAGGGCAGGTCACGGCGGCGCGTTCCCAAACACCTTGGCAAGCACAAGGTGCTTATTTTATTTGATTTTTTTTCTTTTTTAAGAGCGTTGCTGTTAATTGGCTCCCGATCCTACCAAGCTCCCGGGCTCCGAGCAGTCCCAGTGAGGCACGGCAGGTCCCCCCCCCCGCGCGTTAGCCCCAGGCGAGGCAATAACCCACTGGAGCTATTTTCTCATCTACGGGCAGCTTTGCTATAAGGAACATGTTTAATAAATCATAAGGCCGGTGAATTCCTGGGATTTTTATTGCTTCTGTAAAAATGCAGTTTTGATCTGTCTGCGAGGGACACTGGGAAACAAAGCTGCTCCTTTCGGGGGCCGGATCCTGCGAATTTAGGACAGGGACCTGGCAGCGGGGTGGGGGCTGCGGCCCCCCCCAGTTCAGGGCAGCATCCCAGCCCCAAGGCTCACTGTGGCTTTTTGCTTCTGCCCCAGCTCTCGGAGGAGCTGAATATTACAGGGGGGGATGCAAGTGCCCGTGAGACCCCCGCCAGCCCCCGCTCAGCTCCCGTGTGCCGCCGGGGCTGGGGGAGCCGACGCGCGCACGGAGCGAAGGCGGCGATGCCAGGGGAAATCGCGCAGCTAGAAACCCAGCCAGGCTGCGGCCGGGCTTCGAATTACATTTTTCCTCCTCGCCCTATTGCCTGGGGGCAAAAGAAGCAGCGAAAACAAAAGTGCTCCAAAAAAAGAGAGATCCTTACAGGAAGGATCGCCCCGCTTCCAGCGGGCAGCCTGCCTGCCTTCCCGCACCCTGCAGCCTCACCAGAGCTCGGCCGCGCGGGGCTGCCACCCAGCAGGGCGTGGATTTCCTAACGCGCTGGGGCAGAGGAATGAAAATCAAGAAGTTTTCTTCCTCGCCTCGTTCCAGGCTGCGTGCTGGGGTGCTGAGCTGCGGCTTAAAGGGCACCCCGAGGTCTGAACCCGAGAGCTGTCAGGAGCTCGGGAAGCGCGCGGCGCCGGAGCCAGGCTGCGGGGTTAGGAGTGTAAGAGGTGCTCGGAGGCGCCCAGCTCTGTCCCGCTGGCTCGAGCTGAAAGAATCCCCGTGGGATGCCACCACCGAGCAGCACTTCGGTGACCCAGCCTTGTGCTCGTTTCCTGCCATGCCCTTTGTTTCAGGCTGCTCAGAGCCCGGCCGCGGCGGCGGAGGCAGGGGAGTGAGCTTCGCTTTGTACGGGGAAGCGTTTAAACCCTTCGCCCTGATTCATATGTTCCATTCATATGAAACACAGTCGCGCGGAGTGTGAATGGGGACTGCTGGGGGATTTTTACGGCAATAAGCCCTAGAAGTGTCAAAAGTTATTCACACCTTGGTGAAATCAAGGATATTTCTGTCCGGGGCTCTTGGCAGGGGCTCAGCACGGCTCGCGTTGTGTCGGGTTTTCAGTTTCCCCTTTGGATATTGGGGCGGGGGGAGAGCTACAGCGGCCGTCTCACCCCCACGTCCCGGTGCCGTAAGCGTCTCGGCACCCAGGGGGCTGTGGGGCTGTGCCGGGGGGTGCACGCAGCCCCCCAGCCCCACGGGGGTTCAGCCTCTTCAAGGCAGCGGGTGCTTCTGTGGGGCACGAGCCCAGCGTTGGCCAGCAAAGGGTGAGCCCCCCTGCCTCGCAGGAGCCGCAGCAACAATTCAGCAGCCTGGCGTGAGCACGCTGCCCTCCCCGGGGCTGCTCCGTGCCTGCTGCGCTCGGCTCGGTGTTGAGAAATCCCTTCCACTCCTGGGCCCTTTGTGGGGGGGGCAGCTGGGCTGGTACCGATGGCGAAAGTGTCTTGGGGTCAGGCGTGTCCCTGGGGCTGTTGGCATGCTCCGGAGGAGCTGCCAAGTCCATGCTGGGGAGCGTTGGTTTGGGAGGAAATAGGGGAAAAAGCCGCTCGGGCATGGCCCCGCTGCCAGGATGCGCCCCAGGTGCGGGGCCGGTGCCTGCGGGGTGCTCTCGCCTCCAGCAGCCGCTCCACGCAGCGCTTCTGGGCTGCTTCGAGCTGCTGTAAATCCTCCCTGAAGGAACCGGGAAGACAGTTTTATGGCTGCTGGGGAGGAAGATTAGCAGGGTGTTGTTTTCAGAGCTGATCCATCACGGGACGCGGGCGCCGCGTGGTGCATCCGCGCGCTCGGCTGCTCGCGGGGGGCGCAGATTCCTGCGAAGGGTGAGATAACAATGCCTGCTTTTAATGCTCCGAATCCTCTTGGGATCTCGGGCTGATAAAACCACCTCGGCTGGGCCCCCACGCCCCCCTGTTGCCTATGCTGCAGCCGGGCTCCCCGTGAGCCGGGCAGCGAGGGCAGCGTGGCAGTGACAGCACGTTGGGCACGGCCACCTGCGAAACGCATTAACCCCGGTGGAAGGGGCGTGCAGGGCCCTTCCCTTCCCCTTTCTCACACACCCCCTCTGTCATTCTCTCATATTTCAACTTGTCCGCAGCTCGGGAAGCGGCAGAGTTTCCATTCCCTTGCGCTAAAGAAAACGTCTGTGACAACAAAACCGAGGAGCTCGGCAGGGGGAGGGACGAAGAGACGCCGAATTTCACTCAGTTTCCCCCAGGTGCTCCCCCCCGAGCTCTTCTCTTTGGAGAGGTGTAGACCCTGGGGCTCCCCACAGCCTGCCCAGTGCCCTGTGTGCTCACTCACCAGCTAATTACAGAGGCCAATTAACTCAGGGGGCACTGACTCACACCCGAGGGCTCCCTGCCCCTCTGTGGTTTCTCTCCCCTGGGTGCTCTGGGGAGAGGACTGGGTGCTGCTGGCAGCCCCCTGGCCGCATCCTGCAGAAATCCAATAGGGCTGGAGCCCCCTGGGGCTGCAGACGGTGCCAGGGCCATCACCCCACGCTCTCCTCCCTCCTGCTGGGCTCAGCCCAGTGCCTCTGGCCCCACGGGACAACTCTGGTGCCACCAGACACCAGGAGCCACTTTCCCTTTTCCCCTCGTCACCAGAATCATTCCCGAGTCCCATCCCGGTGTGCCTAACCTCCACCCCAGGGCTGCCTGGTCTCTGTGTGACCCTGAGCATCGTCCAGGAGCTACAAAGCGGTGAGATGAAACCCCGCTGCCAAGGAGGGGCCTTCTCACCCGGCTGAATTTCAGTGCACCACCCGAATACCTGCTTGGGGCCGCCGCAGGCAGCAGGGGCCAGCTCGGGTGGCCACGGGGGTGCTGTGCTGCACAGCTCCAGCTCACCTGCGTGCATCCTGCGGCTCCTTGGGAGATGCTGCAGGATCCTGAACCTTCACCATGCCCACGTCCTGCCCCAAACCCTCCGTGATCCCTCTGGACCCCCCCTACCCCCGGCACCATCCCATGTCCAGGTCCTGCACCCTCCCTGGGGAGCTGCTCCTGAGCGCTGCAGGCAGGAGCTGGGGGTTGTTAGAAGAGGGAGAAGGGAAACAGGAGCCTATAAGCAGCTGCGTGGGGTTCTCTCCTGTACCCTGAACCCATCTGCAGAGCGCAGCTCTGGCCTCCTGTGGCCCCGGTGTCATCCGAGTTCAGGCGGCAGAGCTGCGGATCACCGGCAGGAGCCGCAGCCAAGATCCCCGGCTGCCCTGCAGCAGCCCTCGTCTCCGCGGCCTTCCCTGGGGCTGAGCCTGTCCCTCTGTCCCATCTGGAGATGTTTGTCCTTACAGACTCTCTGGGGCACCTCTGTCCAGGACAGGGTTTGGCAAGAAATGACTGGGGAGGAGGGAAATCATCCCCATGTCCACCTGCGGCTCCGTGCGGGCAGTGAGGGGCAGGCAGAGAGGCAGAGGCCGGGTTTTTCCCAGCTTGGATATTTTGCTCCAAAGACCCCAGTCCTTAGCATCGAGGTTCAGCACTCTCAGCCCCCAGCAAGCACTGCCTTCCCTGGGCAGGATGTGGCCCCGGGAATCCCCCCCAAAACCAGCAGAGTTCTGCAAAGCGTCTCCAAGCCCGAGCAGCGCAGAAAGCCCCGATCGCTGGGATCTCGCCGCTCTCTTTTCCTCCCATGCCGATCTCCCTGGCCATTGCTGAGAGCCTCGTTATTGTTCTTGCAGAGGGTTTTGTTTCACTGCTGCCTTCCAAGTTCCCAGGGATCTAAATTGTAAAGAAGGGGTCTTGTAAAGAGCCCCGTCCAGATGAATGAGATGATACTGCTGGTATCGAGATGAGATCTGTCCCCATCTTTATCCGCAGACAATGCAGCAGTGGGAGCAAACAAGGATACGGCCTTTCTTCTGGGGCACATTAGCCAAATCAGAGCCTCCTCTTTGTCTTGCTCTGAAACCTAAGCCCCTGCAGCCAGACCACCTTGTGCTTGCAGCGCCCAGCTCTCCGCAGCCATGGGGGAATTCATCCCTTTCTCCGCCACGTCCCCGTGCCCAAACTGCGGGCAGGGCAGGTGTCTGCCTCAGGGTTTAGGGGGGGGGCTTCATTTTCTGGAAGGAAAGGGCTGCTGCGTGCGTTCTTTGAGCACCCACAGGTCTCCCAGCTGCTCGGGGTGCTGGTGACCAAGGGCACGAGCTGCAGGAGGTGGAGGCTGCCCCGTTGGTAAGGACAGCCGGCGCCGGGGGCAGTGGGGGCAGCGGGGGCAGCTCTGCGCACAAGGCTTGCCGCGGTGCCTCACGCCTGCGGCCGCTTCACCTGCTTTCCCATTTCCTTACGAGTCCTACAGTTCAGCCCAGGTTTGTTTTAAGAAGTTACCGGAGGCTGAGAGAGCCTGGGACTGATTTATGGCTTCCCATCAACATCGTGTGGTTTCACCACGGCGCTTGGAAGCCCTGCCTGCATTTTTTTTTTTTTTTCTTTTGCTTTCGAGATGTTGGCTCTGCTCCAGGCTCGGCTCCTCGGGGTGAGGGCACGGGTGCAGGGGGAGCACCAGGGTGGGAGCGTTCGGGTGTCACGGGGGGAGCTGCACCTCGCCGTGGGGAGATTTTCTGTCAGGACAACACAGCCATCGGTTTAGGGGAGCGCTGATAAGGCCAGGGGAGGCTTGGCACGGCGGGGAGCTGCAGGGCTTCCTTTGCATTCCTTGTAGCTTTAATTTCAACATCGGCCACTTATCACCCTTGCACCCTGCTAACGTTTAAGTGGCTCGGTGTCAGCAGCTCCCAGCAAGCTCCCCCGTCCCGTTTTTGTGTCGTGCAAGAGCCGCTGGGCTCCTCCGTGCCCTGCTCCCACAGCCACAGGCTGAGCCGCCGGTACCCACCGAGGTTAAGTATGTGGGCTTTTGCCAGATAAGCATATTTTCAGCCTCAAACATGCATTGTCAATGACTTCAGAAAGGTATTATTCAGCCGTTGCAGCGCTCTGTAAGCCAGCCAGCCGGCGTAGGGAAACAAGCCTACTTTTATTGCTGTTTCTTCGTATTTCCTGATAGTGCCAGTCTGGCACTCGAAAGCCACGGGTCAGATCCCCGCAGATTCGGGTTAGGATTACAGCAGCGATACCTTTGTCTTCCCTGTGCCGTTAATTCCAGACCCTTTGGGCCCCAGCGGGGTCTCACTGATAACCTCACCCCGAAACCTCACCGTCCTGTGCGCCAGCCCAGGTGCAGGAGCCGACCACGGCGCTGCTCGGAGCGGGCACGGGCACCTTGGGCACAGGGAGGGCACCGGGGTCCTGGGACCCCGAGATGGCCACGTGCCTGCAGAGCTCTGGGTGTCATGCTGGGGGAGTTCTGGCTTTGTGGACGGAGGGAGATAGGGCTTTGCATCACCCAAGTGGCAGGGTTGGGGTGGCCACGCGCTGGGGCCGTGCCGCTCCGAGCATCCCCTGGCAGAGGTGGTGCGGAGTGGTTTTGGGACTTGGGGGCCTTCGTGGCTTTGATTATTTACGTTGCAAAGTAAAGATGGAAAGGAGAACCAGGCGTCTTTGCATCACATCCCCTGTCTGCATCCAAAGGAAGCTGGGGGGGCTTTTTTGCTTTTTTCATTTCCCCCGCCAAGGCGGGGCTGCGCTGAGCACCGGGAGCGCCTCGCCGGGGTCCCGCGCCCTGCTCCTTCCTTCCTGCCACCCTCGCAGAGATGTCTGCACCACGACCAGCCTTGGCCATGCCAAATGCTGTGCCATTAAGCCTCCTCATCGCTGTTTCTCCAAGACCATGTGTGATGTTAGTGCTGAATGTAAGCTGTGAGCTCGGATGAGACCCCAGAGCCCCTCCAAGCACTTACAAGAGGAGCTATACAATGAGTTTGTAATGGTTTTATACCGAGCTGGGTATTTTCCGCCCCCGGGGGAAGGCCAGTGCAGCGTATAAGTGTGGGCCCATGCCAAACCGTGCCCAGGCAGCGCTTTTATGAAATGTTGGGCTCCTAAGAATTAATTTCATTTGAAACATTCTTTTCGTTTTTCATAAAGCACAGCAAATCCGCGGTGCTTACGGCAGGAATGCACCGAGCGCTGCCGGGCAGACACGAATTCCCCACGGTGCACGGACGGGGCGGGGGCTTCCCCGGGTGCCGACAGCGCTGCGAGCCCCCGGCCCCCCCGTGCCCGAGCATCCCATGGGAGCAGGGGTGATGCTGGACCATCCCGCAGCCAGCCGTGCCCACGCAGGCGGGTGGCGCTGAGCAGGAAAAGGGCACAGCTGCCAGCTCTCAAAACCACGGATTTTTTTCATTTTTTCCCCCCTGACACATCCAGATTTTGTCATTTTGCCCGGCGGTCGCATCCCCTCCGCGGGGGCGGCTTTGCCCTCTGTGACTGTCCGTCCCTTCCCGGGCTCTGGGGGGAAGCTGGCGGCCGTCTCCTCCCATCTGGCATTTGCAGGGCCGTGGGAGGAGCAGGCTGCTTGTCCCCAAAGGTCAGGGAAATGCCAGCGAGGCCGCCCCGTGGGTGAGTGCCAGGCGCGAGGGCAGCGGCTGCCTGCTTGCTGCTGGGCTGCGGCATCCTGCCCGCCTGGGAAGGGTCCTGGTAAATGGTCCGCTGAGTCCCCCGGCTGCCAGGGGCTGAGCCAGGGGTGAAAATGAAGTGGACTTGCTCAGGTGGTGGCAGGTTGCAAGGAGTTCAAGTGAGTTTTGGGGCTGGAGCAGGGAAATGAAGGGCTCTCGGTGCTGGAGAGCCAGCAGCAAGGGAAGCGCTGCGGGAGGAATAAATCCGCATCCGTCTTGTCGCTGGATGCACAGGGGCAGCTCAGCACCCGTGAGACCCCTCTGGGCTCGGCACTGATGGGGTTCAGCTCCCTGGGGTCGGATCCCGGTGGGAAGCAGAGCCCAAACCCCGTTACCCTGGCTGCTGCCCCGCAGGAGCCTGGAGCCGGGCTGGGAGCGCGCTGGCTCGCACATCTTCCCCTCTCACCTGGCTGACGCGCGCCAAACCTGCCTTAAAGAGCTGATTGTGGTGGATAAGAGGAGGATTAGAGGGTTTAGCAGGTGTCAAGCCTCGTATTTCACTGTGATGGAGGGGTGTACGCGGCTTGCTCTTCCCTGCTCCTGCCTGAGCCCTGCCGGAGCTGGGGCTGCCCTTTCCTTCTAAATATTTGCTGCTAATGTGGGGAAAAAAATTGAGATTTGGGGCATTTGCAATACCGCAGGGCGAGCTGGCAGCAGCGAGTGGGCAAGTTGGCCTAGCCGGGTGGCTGCATGCCTGCATCCTGCTGCCAGGACAGCTGCATCCCTCTGAGCCCAACAGGCTCCATCCCATCCACACCCCTTCCCTTCCCTTCCCTTCCCTTCCCTTCCCTTCCCTTCCCTTCCCTTCCCTTCCCTTCCCTTCCCTTCCCTTCCCTTCCCTTCCCACAGGTACCATCAGGGCCACATCAGGACGGCTTGGTGTCCCCCCCAGCCCCTCCATTGTCCCCCCCAGCTGGGCTGGGGATGTGTGGGCACTTTTTGGGGTGGGCCATGGGTTTTGCCAGCCCGAGGAGGGTGCTGAGCCCTGCTCGCTCCCCGCTTTGCTGGGACAGCATCAGCGCGCGGCGCTGTGCCGCTTCTGTTGCTTAAACCGAGGTTTCTCCAGGAGACTGGGGGGCGCGGGGGGGGGGCTCCAGACAAGGGGTTTTTGTGCGCTGGGCTGCAAGCCGATCCCCTTTTGTGGTTTCGCTATTTTGGATGATACAATTTGTTATTCCAAGAACCACCCGGCAAAAGCACCCCATGAGCCGAGTCCCCAACGCCGCCGGCGCTCGCCGCACCTTTGTCTGCGCCCACCTGGGGCCCTGCTGCAGGTGCCGGTGCCCCCGAGCACCGCTGCCACTGCACCCGGGGGAGAAGGCAGGAGCCAGCATCCCCGTCTTGCAAACGGGGCCGTGCTGACGGGGTGGCTTGGGGGATTAGCCGGTGTTGGGAAAGCGAGAGCACCAAGTGGAAAACGCGGGGTTTGCTTAATTCCCCGGCACACTCGTGTCCCGGGCGGCATGCGGACAATAACCCGATTGTGGCCGTGCTGCCAGGGGCCGGTGCTGGGGTGCCCGGGAAGCCCCTTTGCCCCCCTGGATAAGGCCGGACCCTCACCTCCAGCCCCCTGAGCTCAGCCTCTTGGCAGGACCTGCAGGGTTTGTGTCTTGACCGCGCGCATCTCCATCGGTGACGTGCATGGGGACCGCTGGAGCCACGGCACCGTTGTCGGGGCTGTGGATGGGGACTGGCCCTCCAGCACCCCGAGCTGGGCACGGGCACCTCCAAGCCACTTTCTCGGGCCCCCAGGGCCGGGTGTTTGGGCTGGAGCATCCTTGGCCCGGCCGGCATCGCCTCCTGCCGTGCAGGGATGCTGCTGGCTCTGTTTGTCTTGGCTCCGCTGGGCTTTTTCCTGCATGAGAGCTGCTTGTAGCTGGGCAGGAGCCAGCGGGTTTATAAATAAAAGCATCGGACACCTCTCTGGGTGGTGCTGAAAGTTCCCGAAATAGCCTCGCGGCCCCGCCAAGGCTCGCGTGGCCGGGCTGTTCGCAGAAGCAGCCCCGGCTCTGGGTGTGGAGGCAGGGCTGGCCCCGGCTGCTGCCTCCGTCCCTCCTGCGCCCGCCTTGCACCAGCTCCGCGCTTCCCTCTGCGATGCTGGGAAGCACGGGGAAGAGCTGCCTCGGCTGGCTTGGAGGCGTCCTCTGCGTCACCAGCCTGCCACTGGGATGTCCCCAGCTGGTGCCGGGGCTGGCTGTCCCTGTCCCCAGCAAGGAGGATGCTCTGGGAGCAGGCACCAGGGGCCACCCAGGGGCTCACTGCCTGCAGGCATGTCCCGTGCCTCGGATTTTCCCTGCGGCTCTGGCCGGGAAGGGATCATCCGAGGGCATGGGAGGCTGGCCTTGTGCTGTGGGTTGCTCCTGTTGGGAAACCAGGAGGCTCACGGGGTGCCAAGGCACAGCCGAGCCCATTCATCACCGCAGCAGCCCCGCATGCCCCCAGGCTTCCCCGCCGTTCCAGGCAAGCCGTGCTAATTCCAGTTATTTCTCCATCAGCACCAAAGCTGGTGCTGCCCGGCCCCGTTGTGGTCCTCTGGGTGCAGAGATCTGGGGCACGAGGGTGCTGAGCTCGGAAAGCTGCAGGCACTGCCCGGCCCCTGGTGCAGCTGCAGGAGCCATTCCCTGCGCTGCTCCCTGCACAATAGCTTTTGGGTTGAAAATCCAAGGGTTTCTTTTTTTTTTTTTTCTTTTATAATTGTCCTCTAGAAAAATAGGATGAATAGGTTGATTTAATTTTTTCCCCATGTCTCGTTGCCACATGTGAAGGCCCATAAATCCTAGGCGAAGCACAGCAGCGCAGCAGCCACAGCAGAAACCCGGAGCTCTCCAGAGCGCGGCACGCTCGAGCCGGGGGCTCAAACGTTTCCCATTTCCTCGAAGGCAGAAACAGGAAAATGCCCGGGGCTTCTCCTGAGGGGTGCACAGGGCGCAAATGGCCCCACAGGGTGCAGAGGTGCCTGCGTGGGGATGAGCCACGTGCGTGCCCGTGCTCCTGCCCGGCACCTGGGCAGCTTTTTTGCATTGCAGGGTTATTTTGGGATTCCCGGCAGTGCTGGGGATCCGTGGCTTTCCTGGGAGCTTGCGGGAACCCCTGCGTGCTTGGGCTTTTGCTCGGCAGAATTGAGTAACAGAGAGCGGGATTCATGCGCTGCCTGCCCTCGGGACAGAGCGTCTGGTGACGGATGTGCCCCTCTCTGGGCTCCCGTGTGATTTCCGAGCCTTGCAAAGCGCCTGGTCCAAGGTCAGCCCCCAGGCAGGCACGGTGCCCGGCATCCCTGGACCTGCTGAGCCTCGTGGGCACGGCGTAAATGGTGTCCCGGTGCGCTGTGCCAACGGCTGTGCCTCAGAGAGCATCCTCGCATGGCCTCAGCTCGCTCCCCCTGTGAAAGGCAGGAGTAGAGGCAACATGGGGACAGCGAGGCTGGAGCCCCCTGGCCTCAACCCCTGCAATGCGGCTCCATCTTGCTGCCAAACTGGTTTGTAATGGGAACAAACGGCTGCCCCAGTGCAGAGGCTGGAGGAGGCTCCCCGGCTGCGCCGCCCACTCTGGCTGGATGCTGCCCGGGCACCGGCGCTGGCTCGGAGCCGCCGCGGGGCTTGGGAAGCGGGTGCTGAGCGTGGGCAGAGGGAGGCTCCCGCATGACACAGCCCGGAGGGGAGCCGTGCATGGAAAATAGGAGCCGAATGTTTTTCCAGCTCGAAGCCCAAACAAAAGGTTTTGTAATAAATGCGTCCCTCGGCCCCGGCTCTGCACCCGGCGCGGCCGGCCGGCACGGCCCCCCCGTGGCCCCGGCGAGGCGCTCCCCGATTTCTCCCCCCGGTGGTGCCAGGATGGGGGCCAAGGGGCAGAGCTGTCCCAGGCCCCCGTGCCACGGGGCAGGGCCCAGCGCCGCCACCGCGAGCCCTTGTGCTTTTTCATGCAAAATCTGCCCTTAAAAAAGATCGCTTCAGCGGGGTTTTGTTTGCTTTCGTCAAAAGCGGGACGCGGACACGTGGGAAAGAGGTGAAGAGCAGGGTGCCTGCAGGGGCCACGATGCCCGGCGGGTTTTGGCTTCGTTTCCTGCTGGGGGCACAAGGGGGGCTTGCAATGGGGTCGCTGTGGGTGCCGGATGCACATCGGGACGAGCCGGGGAGCAAAAGGGCACTGGGAAGTGGAGCCAGCCCTGGTTGCTCGTCTGTCTGAGGGCTGGCGTCGCTTACAGAAATAAATAAGTCCCACCAAGAAAACATTCTGTGTCTTCGCTGCTGGTGCTTGAGCTTTGGGTCTGTCATTTGGCTTGGCAAGGGGTGAGCGGTAATAAAGCCCGCCCGAGTGAAGAGCTCCCCGCCTTGCTGGGACACGGGGCTGGCTCTGACGCTACCAAGCCTTTGAACTCGCCCAGGTCGCCAGCTTTGCAGCAGTTCTCCCAAACCACACCTGACACTGCTCCTGTGGGTCACCTTCCCCAGCTGGGGTCCAGAAGCGTTTGTTTCCCCCCGGGACGGTCGTTCCCATCATCGTCGGAGCGGCCACCCTGGTGTATTGGGGACCCGCCGTGTATTTGGGACAGCTCAGCTGGTGGCAGCGTCTGGGGGAAGGAGAAATATCAGGGGAAGGGCCCAGGGTGGGCTCTGCTCCCCCCTCCGGTCCGGCCAGGCGTGGGCGGAGGGAGGCTTGGGGATCTGGAAGCCTTTAAAGCAGATTAGACCAGATATTGGATTGCACTGGAAATTAGGAGCCCGGTAATGAGATTGTGGCTTCGGCTCGCTGCAGATTAGCGTTACTCGGGGTTTGAAGCTCTTTGTTTATAGCAAATATAGATGGGGCAGGCAGGCAGACAGACACACAAGCCCTGTCCCAGCGGTGGAGCTGCAAGGCTGCGATGGGTCGGGGCTGGGGGGGTGTCGAGATCTCCCTTGCACCTCGGGGTCCTGGGCGACCCGGGGCCCCTCATCCCCCACCGCACACCTCGGGAGCAGGGTGAGGACGGTGGGCACGGGGCTCGGCTGCCGCTGCCACAGGGCTCAGAGGGGGCCGGGAGGTTTGGAGCCATCTTCAGAGAAGCGGAGTGGCTGGAATTCCCTGCAAGGCTTTCAGCTCCGAGACAAAAGAAATGTGGGAACTACTAAAAAAAAAAAAAGGGGGAAAAAAAATCAAATTGAAAAATCAAAACAGCTGATTCAGTGGTGTTGAAACATCTTGTGACAGCGCTGGAGGAATTTTTTCCAAACGGGGTTCTGGGAAGGATCGGCCTGGTTTTAACACAGCCCGCTTCCGCCCCTACGGCCGCGCACGTGCTGCGGGGCCGCGTCCCCCTGGGCACGGAGCTGAGCCCCTCGGGAACCCGGGGGCTGCTTCCTCCGGTGCTGCAGGCTCGTGGGGCGCTGCATCCAGCTCCGCTAAGAGGTCCTGAGCTGCTCCGGGGTGTCAAGGATCCGGATCGCCTCCACCCCCTGCCGAAACGGTCATTACGGGGAAAATCTGAAATACAAGCCGGGAGCGCCGGAGCCAGCGCTGGCCGGGCGGCGGGAGCGTGGTTTATGGTAGCAGCTTGTCAGAGTTTCCACTGAACACCTCGGGCTTTCTGGGATCTCACATCGGCTCACATAAATTAAATTAAATTAAATAACATAAACTAAGCTCATGTCTGAGCGTCGCACACCCGAGCCCCTCGCTGGGGCGTGAGCGCATTTGAAGTGCGGCCGGCGCAGACTTCCCCGCGCTGCCGGGATGGGGAGGGGGCAAGAGGGGAAACCGGGGGCGGGCGTTTTGGTGCTGAGCCCCGTGTAGGGGCACGGAGCAAGGCACAGGGCTCGGCAGCAGGGATTCGAGCACCCGAGTGCAGGCGGGGATGGGGACGGTGGGGAGGGGGCGTCCCAGGGGGCACGGGGTGCCAAGGGCTCGAGCTGTGTTGGCAGGGGAAGAGGGGGTGTTTGGGTCCGGCCGGAGGGAGCCCAACACTTTTTTTTATTTTAATGAGTAAAATTGACAGAACGCGAAAAAAGTCACATGCTTTAAACCCGTGAAATCCCCGAGAGAAGGCTGGGCTTGTCAGTCATTCTTAGAGGGCAAAGCGAGGGCAGGACCAGGCGAGGGGCCCTGCGGTGCAGAGGGGCTCAGCCTCCGCTCCTCCCGTCCCCCCCAGAACCCCCTGACCCCCCCAGCACCTCCTGTCCCCCCCCAGCACCTCCTGTCCCCCCCCAGCACCTCCTGTCCCCCCCCAGCACCATCCCCGCCACCCACACCATGTCCCCAACCCCGCTGCCAAAGCACCCGAGCCCCCACAGCGGGGAGACCCCAGGCACAGGGTGGGCGATCACACCGGGGGCTACCGAGCACCCCGCCAGGGGGATTCGCCGGGTGCTGTGTGTGGGGAGGGGATGGGTGCGGTGCTCCAAGAGGTGAAAGGGGCCGCGGGGGCTGTGGGACCGGGACCCCGGGGTGCCGGGGGACGGTGGCTGCTGGTGGGGCCGGGCAGGGCCGCGGCACCTCCCTGGCAGGTAACCCAATCCCTCCCCGCCGCCCCCCGCCCTCCGCCCCGCTGCCGAGCAGAAACGCCGCCGAGGCTCCCAGTCCTGAAATTTATTTTAATGTAAACCTAGCTCTGAGGCAGCTTTTTCTCATTTTTAAACTATTTCATATCAATCCTTGGCCTGACATTTGTTTTCTTTGAATTTGGTGGGGAGCGTGGTCTGCATTGCTGAGGATATCTCCTCAGGAATCTTGGCAGAGGCCGCACCGTATCTTTGAAGAAACGGCAAATGCAAAACAGAAGGCAGATATTAGAGGAGCACAAACAAGATTTTCCCCGTGCTCACCCCAGAAGCAGCACGGCAGCAGTGGGACCGGGGACTCGGGCACTCGGGGTGGTGGCAGAGGGACCCCACGGGTGGCGCCGCAGCTCCGCGGGCACGGGGCGACCCCGCTGCACCCCCAGGCCCCAGGTGGGGTCGGTGGCCCCGACACTGGTGGCACTGCCCCAGGTTCTTTGGGTGCCATCGGGTCCCCCCCACCTGTAGCAGCCCGGCACGAATGCAGGAGGGGAAATCGCCCGGTGGGGTGGAAGAGGAGAGGAAACGGGGATCAAAGGGCCCAGCAGAAGCAGGGAGACGGGATTTCAAACCCGTGACATTAAAATAAAACGACTGTTAGGATAAACACTGAAACACAGTTTCCCATCCCAGGCAGCCAGCCTCGCTGTCAGAGAGCTGGGAGGCTAGGATTATGTACTTTGGCATTTCACACCCGAGAATAAGTTTTCACAGCAGCTCACAAATTTGCTGTCGTATCTGGGCGGCGAGCAGAGCACCAGAACACGGACGAGGAGCGCGGTGGTGCTGAGCCTGGAAAAACAACGGAGCGGGGATGCCGGGACCGTGCCGGGACCACCAGGAGCCCACCAGCGGCACCGGAGCCCTGGGGCACGAGCAGGAGCAGCCTCGGCTCCCGGTGCCCCGGCTCCATCCCTGCTCCTCCGAGGAGGTGACCTGGCACCGTGGGGTGGCAAGAGGCTGGCGATGGGCGGCCGCTTGCTGCTTAGATCCTAACGCAGCGAGGAACGAGGGGCTGTGCGCCCAGCCTGCCTTCTCTCCCCCCTCTTGGCTCTGCCCCCAGCTGCTGTCCATGGAGCAGCCCCGATGCCCCCAGCTCTTGGCAGCGGCTGGGCAGCCCCAGCCCCCTCCACCCCAGCCCCAAATTTCGCCCCGCTGATGGGTTGCTGGGTGCCGAGGAGGTGGCTGACGACACTTTGCTTGCCGTGGGTGCAGCTCGGAAGGAAGGGAGGAGATGCCTGGCTGTGGCCACGCTCCCTTCGTTGCATCTTCGTCATCCCCCATCGCGGGGCTGCCCTGAGCACCCTGCTCCTACGCCCCAGGCATAAAACCTTCACGTGCATCCTCAGTGTCACTTCTGGGACACTCGCTGTCCCAGAAACCGAGACAGATCGTCCTGACGGGACCGGGCGAATGCGATCGCTTTTATTTATAAAACACACGGAGGAATAAAGCCCTCTGGAGGAGGAGGGAAGAGCGCCAAGCCGCCTTGCCCCGCGGTGCACTCGCTCCAACCAGCACTCAGCCGCCGTGGCTGGGCTGCGGCTTTGGCCGGGGCCCGGCTGAGCAGCCGCGGCTCTTCCCACCAGCCGCCGTCCCCAAAACTCCCAGCAGCTTTGAATTCCCACCATGGGCAATGCTGGAGACGTTGGCACATCGAGATACAGAAACCTCCCCCTGGGGATGGGCGGGCAGGTGCAGCGGGATGCAGCAGGTGTGTGGGATTTGGAGAGGCACGGGGCTAATCCTGCACAGGGCTGTGTGCGCCTCTGGTGTGGTGCTGCCCTAACTCCGCTCTTCTCAACGCACACATGAGGAACAGGGACCTGCAACAAATAATTACACGTCCCTGAAGACCCCACGCTGCTCGGTGGGGCTGGGGAGCAGCTCCCCGACCTTTGCAGATCCCTGTGTGGCATCCCCGCATGGGATGGGGCAGTGCAGGCTGCGCACCCGAAGGCTCCAGCCGGGACCACAGCTCGTTACCAAGCCGGTGACCCCGACACGAAGCTGGTTTCGACGTCTGCGGCTTGTGGCCGCTTGCCTGCAAATTCTCTGCCATGGGAATCGCGGATTTCTTTGCAAAACACCCGTCGGGTTTGAAACCCCGCTTCTGTGCGGGACCCGTGAGGACACAGCGGTGCTGGTCCCTGTGGACCCTGCACGAACACCGCAGCGCCTTGCAGAGGGCTGGGTGCTGCAGCTGCCACCATCCCACGGTGTCCGTGCAGGTGCTGCATGGCACAAGGCAGGGACACCACGCGCTGGCATCACCGACCTCACTGCACACCCTGGTGCTTGGCTCGCCCTGCGCCGTCCTTTTGGTTTTTTGGGAAGGGCACCGTCCCGCTGGGAGGAGGAGGAGGAGGAGGAGAGGGGAAGAAGAGGGGAAGGAAAAAAAGAATCCCCACAAAAATGTCTTCATAACAGGAAACGTCTCATAAAATACCTGTGGTTTGGCATGTGTGATCCGACTGGTCAAACTATGCACCTGGCAGGCAACCCTGCTATTAATGCTGCGCAGTCTGGTATTTCGGTGGGGCTGCAGCTCGGAGGGGGAGGACGGGAGCGGGAAGCTCGGGGAGCAGGAGCCCTCCGCGGGGCTGGCTGCGGGGGAACGTGCCCGTCAGGTCCCACGGGGGCTGGAGCAGCCCCACCAGGGCTGAAACCCCATCTGCAGCACCCAGGGGTGCGTTGAGCAGGGCCAAGCCTCCAGCAGAGCGTGCGGCTCCATGCCCGGCTGCAGAGCAGCCTGAGCATGCTGCTAATTACTGCTTAATTACAGCAGGTCAGGGCGCCGGAGTTGGCTGAGCACTTCTGGGCTGCTCCTAATGCCCCCAGAAGCAGGCTCCTGGTGCGGTGAGACCTGGGGAAGGGCCACAGCAAATACTGTGCTCGGGATGCCTGGATCCATCCCGGGGCTGCGGGTGCTGCTTCCAGGCTGGGCTAGTCGGGAAACATCAGCCACCGGTGCGTGCCGGGCCCACGGCGGTCACACAAAGGCCGTTTGTGAAGAGCCTTGTAAGAGCAGAAACACCAAATTTCTGCAGGTTGGGGCCCAGGTTTGCCATGCTGACCCATGTCCATGCCAGAGCAGATGTGGGGCTCTCCGCCCAGGTCTCCAAGCGCTGCAGTGCTGCGGAGGGAGGGGATGCGAGGAGCCGTTCCCCCGGGGATGGCTTCGTCGTGCGCGTCAGCGGCGATCAGCCCGGGGCTCTGCCGCGCTCAGCGGAGGAGTTTTGACAGCTGGAGGTGAGGGATTAAGCCCTGAGCTGTGACCTGCGTCGGGCTCACGCCTCGCTGTGCCGCGGCACGCACACGCCGAGGGGCATTAATCCGCCTTAGCTGATCCCTGACCCGCTGGCTGCGGGATCAAGCGGCGGCACCGACTCCATCGGCCCCAGCTCCAGGCAGGATGTACCACGGGCACCGGGCCTCCTGCACAGCGAGCAGCGTGTGCTGGAGCAGCGTGCACCACGTGCGTCCCCGCCGTGTCCCAAAAATCAGCCTGGCACCCCTGGGACATCGCCGCCGGGGCAGGGCGTGCTCCCCGCACGCTCGCCGCTCTCCGCACGCCGCACATGGCTCAGGCGTGTCGGGAGGCGAGTCAAGACAGGGAGAAGTACCCAGCGTGGGGGTTGCAGAAATCTTTTTAGCAGCTGTGTGCAAACCAGCTGTTTTATGGCCGGTGCAGTGAGCGGAGTCTGGCTTCCTACAGCCTCGTGTTGTGCAGCCCTCAAACTCCTCCCGCCGCAGCAGCCGCCCCCGTCGCAGCCGCGCCAGCGCCAGCCCCGCTCCCCTCCTGCTCCTCACCGCGGGTGTCCCGAGCTCCACGGGTGCTGGCTGCCCGAGTGCCCCTGAGGTAGTTATTAACGCAGTGGGGGTTAATTAGTGCAGAGCCCCCGGCTCCAGGGTTAATTTGGCTGCAGCCCCCACCTGGATCTGAGCGCTATGGATGGACACAGCCACTGCCTGCAGCCTGCTGGGCGATGCACCATGCCATGCCGTGCCATTCTGTGCCATGCCATGCCATGCCGTGCCATGCCATGCCATGCTGTGCCATGCCGTGCCATGCCATGCCATGCCGTGCCGTGCCATGCCGTGCCATGCCACGCTGTGCCATGCCGTGCCGTGCCATGCCATGCCATGCCGTGCAATGCCGTGCCATGCTGTGCCATGCCGTGCCGTGCTGTGCCATGCCATGCTGTGCCATGCCATGCTGTGCCATGCCATGCCGTGCCATGCCGTGCCATGCCATGCCATGCTGTGCCATGCCATGCCGTGCCATGCCGTGCCGTGCCATGCCATGCTGTGCCATGCCATGCCGTGCCAGCTGTATGCTGGGGCCAGCCATGGTGCTCCCGGGGTGGCAGGAAGCTGCGTGCAGATAGGGTGGGGTGTTTTCTTTTCAACAAGGAAAATGTTTTCTTGTTCCCTCTGATGAAGGGCGGGCGAGGCTCTGGATCCGTGCAGCGCGTACAGCAGCTTTTGGATCGGATCAGGTGTCATGCATTTAAGGACTCGCCGGTGCCAAGACTCTCCCTGCGCTCCTCGGCCGAGCTGCTGCGCGATGCCTTTGGCTTTCGCAGCCTGGCCTGCGGAAATAACGTGCTCGCTCCCCCTTTCAATAGCTCACTTTTCGTTTTTGACTCGTTTTATTATTATTTTTAAAGCATGTGTAGCGCAAACCAAATCACCTACCTCCTGCTGGAGTTGGTCCAGCCCCGTGTTGAGCTTGGAAAACCTCCCTGCTTTATTTTTTATTGTAAATGACCGGAGGATGGAGCGGCTCGATGGGACACGGCGGCGTCCAAGCCCGTGCCGCCTCCAGCCCACCCACATGCACCGGCTGCTCTCTCGGTGCTTTCTCTTCTTGATGCCCCCCCACGCACCGCACTGGGCAGTGGGGTGCCCGTGCCCTGCCCCAGGTGCTCCCAATGCACGGTATGGGGATGGTGACAGGGACAGGGCAGTGACAAACCTGCCTGGGGGGCTCAGCACCGTGGCCGGGGCTGGCATGACCACAGGTCCGGGCTGGGGCTGAAGCCGGGGCCAGCGCTGACGGCGTTTTTACTGCTGGGTTTAAACAAGTTCTCCGCTTTACTGACCTTCAACCACAATCGCGGATCCCCCGTGGATCACATATATTGACTTAAAAAATAATTAGCGTCGAAGCGAGCGGGTGCTGCGCCCGCCTGCCAGCCCCATCGTTAATACTGAAAGAGCAGGGGCCGTAAATCAGCTGCAGGCGCGCGAACAAGCCCGGGGCTGTGCGCACAGGGGAGCGCACGGCTGCAGCAGGCTGTGAGCGGGGCCGTGCTGGGGGCTCGGACACGGGGCCGGGAAGCGAAAGCAGAGAAGGTGCCGGGATTGCAGCGCCGCTGCCGGATCCAGCCCCCGTGCCGCTCGGCGAGCATAAGGCGCAGCCTGTTCCTGGCATGGCGGGGGCTGCTCTCCCCCAGCCCTGGCGCTCCTGTGAGAACAAGGTGACATTTCTTGTCTCGTTTCTCGTGCTCTAAGTGTGAGATTTTTTTTTTTTTCCCCTCCGGTGCTTTCATTGCGTGCCAGGGGTTTTTAACACGTCTGCTCGCGCGGTGCCAGGGGAGCAGACACTTGCACAGCTAGCGCGGCGGCGGCGCGCTCTGAAGCCGTGCCAGGGGTCTCCGCGCCGTGCCGGCCACGCACCCGCTGCTCCGGAGCCCGCTCCCCACTGCCAGCCCCTGGGGGGGGGCGCAGCACGGCTTGGCTGAGCCCCCTGAACGCACCCCCTTTATAAACTCTCCAGCCCCATCTGCTCCTGCTGGGCTTGTTTTTCCTGGCCGGGGAGGTTGTGCTCCAACTACTGTACGGCGTGGGGATGGGCAGGGGATGGTGGCCGCTGGGCTGTCCCCTTCCCGCGGTGCTCGGGGGCAGGAGGGGCTGTGCCACAGACCCACGGAGCCCCCAGCACATCTCCCCCTCTCCAAGTTGCTCCTGAACTGCCGGCCCTGTGGGATTTTTGCCCCCCCAGCGAGCCAGCCAGCTCGCGGCGGTGCCTTCAAGGACGGACACATCTCAGGGCTGCTAAGAGTGATTAATTACTTAACGCAGGAGATCTCAGGCATGAAAGAGCCTCTTCTTAGCCATGCTGTGCACACTTGATCCATCAGACGAAACTCCAGACATTGCCAGTTTATTAAGTCACTGCCCAGGGATACCACCTATGGCAGGGACTCCAGCGGCCGGTGCCTGCCTCAAGCTACCTGCAGGGTCCCAGGCCAGGTTTGTGGCCCCGCAGCCCCCTCAGGAGGACAGCTGAAGCCACCTGGCTGCATTAACAGAGGGTACGCGTGAGCTAAGCCCTGTCTGGAGGTGCCCCATGGCTGAAATTATTGGCCATGGAGCAGGTTGCCTTGATTTACTACTTGGTGCGCAGCGAGACCACAGCTGGAGCCAAAGCAGACGGATCACCGTGTCCGCCGTCCCTGTCCCCCTTCTCCCTTTGGCTGCAGGTCCTGCTGACAGCTATGGGGTGCCCCGACACCCACAGCTCCTCCTGCCCCAGCAGTCTGGTCAGGGATAGTCCCCATCGCCACAGCCCCGGTGGCACCCGGCGCCACTCAGGCTGAGCCGTGCCAAGGCGCTGCTCCCACAGTGCAGGCTGCTCAGAGCAACAGGGAGCATCCCGCGAAAGCTCCCGAATCGAGGGGAGGAACAAGTCTGAGCAAAGCCCAAGTGGCAGAAAAGAGAGATAGGAAATGAGGGGAAGGGATGGAGTCAGAGCCAGAGGCACAGGGGTCATTCCAGGTAAGGAAAACAAATAAATAGCTGATTCAGGATTTTGTTCTCCTCTTTTATTTAGCAGAAACCGTATTTTTACAGCTGCAGTCCCTTAAAAATGGGATTCTTTTCCCCCTTAAACAGACCCCTGTAAAATAATGCTTCATAAAAATAAGCGTTCCTTTTCTAAACCCCACAAACAGTAAGGCCGGCGAGGTGCTCGCTCGGCAGGGTCCTGCTCATGCCCCCAGCCCCAGCAGCACACGAGGCCTCCGCCAACCTGCCAAGTGCTTGCAGCACAGGGAGCAATCCCACGCCCGGGCTCCCTTTACTTAATTTGGTTTAATTATATTTTAGCTTATTTATTTATTTTTCCCCTCCGCACTGCAGCTTTTATTTTTTATTTTTTATTTTTTATTTTTTCGCTGCTGTTTCAGCAAAAGCGATCCAAGAAATCCCAACCAAATCCCGGTGCGCCTCAGCCCTGTCCCTGCCTCCCGTCGGGGAGAGGCAAAGGGCTTAATTCTCATTAATAACCACCACGGGTCAATTATTGCGAGGAGGAGGAAAAAAAACAACCAACAGCCAAGCTCTTTGGCATCACGTGTTATTTAAGCTTCTGAAAATAAATGTTCTCCGCAAATCAATCTGTTTGCAGCTCTGCGCATGGGGCTGGCACAGAACATGTTGCTAGAGGAAAGGTGTATTTATAGAGGGTGTTTATTTTAAATAAACTGGCTGTTAAGGCCGAGAATGCTGCTCCCAAGCTCCGCAGCCCTCCCCAGGGCTTTCCCAGCCGAGGGTCCTGTCCTTTAACCTCCGAGCGAGCTCCTGGTGCTGTGCGTGAAGCACCACAGCCAACCCCGAGTGCGGCGAGGTTTGGGCTCCGACCTCACCGTTTGGGGCTGCGGGGAGCTGCCTGGGCAGGCAGGGCTCAGCGTATGGCACAGGATCCGTGCGTTTATCCTGCACCCCCTGGCTGGTGCACGTCGGGAAGGGGAACGCTTCCAGGGGCACAGAGAAAGGGAATTTCGGGTGTGCCCGCTCCCCTGGGACCCTTCCCAGGACCCTGGCTGCACGCTCACCACTGAGCCCTGTGGGACGAGGGGTGGAAATCGGGCTCGGGTCCCCCCTCACTGCCATTTCGTCCGCAGGAGCGGCGCGGGCCAGGATGCTGCCGGACGCCGCGGTGCTGCTGCTGCTGCTGGTGGTGGTCGGCCTTCGCTCGGCGGTGGGAGGAGGAGCGGCGGGCTACGCGCAAGTGAAGTACATGCAGCCCATGGTGAAGGGGCCCCTGGGACCCCCCTTTCGGGAAGGCAAAGGGCAGTACCTCGGTAAGGGACGCACTTGGCGGTGGGCTGGGAGCACAGGGGGGATGAGGCTGCCTGTGAGACTGGGAGACCGCAGCATCTCACAGCATCCCACAGCATCCTGTAACATCCCACAGCATCCCACAGCATCCCGCAGCATCCTGCAGCCACTGGGTGCTCCCCATCAGCCCCGAGCCCCAGGATCAGCACCCTCCCAGTGGGTGTTGCCCTGCAGATTGCTCTTTTACCCCTCAGAAAGAATTATCCAGACCAGGGGATGACAGCATAGAGAACCTGAGCAAAGCCCTTGCTGGGGTTGGGTGGTTTCCCGGTTTTTGCCCTGCTCGCATCCCTTGGGGTGCACAGTCTGGGGGCTCTGCACAAAGCAGCACCACAGCCCTTTGCTCTCCTTTTTCTCCTTTTCTGCACATTTTCCAGTGGCTCTGGGGCTAGTGCCCAGGCACGGGAGCCCTGACACTCTCTGTGTCCCTCTCGTTGCTGTTAAACCCAAGCCGTCCCCACAAGGCTTTTTTCCACTCCTCCACCTATTCCGTTTTCCCTGTCTGTGTTTTGCACCAGCTGGGAAAGGAAAGAGGGCCAAGGCCCAAGCTGGGAGACCCAGCCCAGCACAACGAGGGTGAGAGAGAGTGATTTCCTCCTCTACACGTGTTAAATCAATCCCCACCAGGCAACATGTGCCGCTCGGAGGGGCAGAGGCGCTGAGGTCATTGCTCCGAGCCGCCAGCCCCTCTGCTGTGCTTCCAGCCGAGCTGCAGCCTTTCATAACCGCCGGCCCCAAGCCGCCCTGCCTGCACGCCCTGCTTGAACATCCTGCCTGCACGCCCTGCTTGCACGCCCTGTCTGCACGCCTTGCCTTCACACCCTGCCTCCATGCCCTGTCTGCACGCCTTGCCTGCCTGCACGCCCTGCTTGCACATCCTGCCTGCACACACACCCTGTCTGCACGCTCTGCTTGCACGCCCTGCCTGCACCCCCTGCCTGCACCCCCTGCTTGTACCCCCTGCTTGTACCCCCTGCTTGCACACCCAGCCTACACACCTTGCCCTCACACCCCCCCTGCCCACCCTGCAGCACCCCAGTGCCTTCCTGGGGCTCCCTTTGTGCCCTGGTGCCGAAGCTCAGAAGGGTCCATCACAGCCCCAAACCTGGGGGTTATTAGGGTGTGCTAATTACACACTCCCTCTGTAAAATTTAAGGTGTGGAGTGTGGCTGGGTATCTCCAACATTTCTTGGCTCGCCTGCCAAGGGAGCCCCCAGCACCTCCCCGAGGTGTCCATGGGTGTCGTCAGACCCTGGGCAGTATCAGCACGTTGAGAAGGGGGCGGACAGGGGGCACCGAGCCCTCTCCCTGGCACCCACACGGTGCTCCCGCTGCTCTCCTGCAGCCAGAACCAGGGCACGGGCAGGGTGGGATGGGGCAGGTCCCTGGGGTGCCCGGCGGCTCTGCTGCGGGGGAGCAAGAGTCACGGGGACCCCCTGCAAAGGCTCTCCGAGACCCAGACCCTCCTGGGAGCTGAAGTCTTGGCTCTGGGAGGAGAAACCGGAGAAGGTTTGGCTGCCGGTGGCTGATTTACTGCTGGGCTGAATGGCTTATCAGGAGTTCAGCTCAGCACATATGTCAGAAAACACACATCAAAACCTGGAGCTGAGGCGTGCTCAGAGCCCCCCCCCCCCCCAGCTCCCTGCCCCCTTCCCAGCTGTTGTAAAGCTGCTGCCTGAATCCCAGCCAGAGACAAAACCTTCCAGCGCAGCCTCACCAAAGAGCAGCGTTTCAGCTGCTGATGGGCCGGGATTCAAATATCTTCTCCCTGCTGCTTTTCCTTCTTCTTTTTTTTTTTTTTCCTCCTTCTTCCTATGCGTCTGAGCAGCTCGTGCTGCCTCCGAGCCTGCTGGCCGTGGTGGAGCAGCGAGCACTGATGCAGGCTGGGCTGGTGCAGGGCAGAGCAGCCTCACGGGGCAAAAAAGGGCAGACAGCACCCGGGGGGCTCCCGCTGAGGCTGGTGGCCCCACTGTAGGATGGAGGAATGGGACCCTAGTGGCCCTCACCCTCCAAAAACCCATGGGGAAAAACGGGCAGGGGGCCACATGAAGCTGGCCAGGGATGCCGGTGCCTCCCTCATCCCACCCAGCTCCCAGCTCTGCTTAACCTCCCCTTGGCAAGGCAAATCCCTGCTGGCCCCCTGCCCTGCTCGGGGCTCTCAGCTGACTCGCCGCGACGGCACAGGGCCGTGCCGGGCCCCTGCTGCCCCCCGAGCTGGCAGGACTCCTGTGGCCCCCTGCTGCTGCCCCAGGCTGGCCCCAGAGGCTGGGACCCCCGCCTGGGGGGCTAGAGTGAGCCCCAGGGCTGCAGGCACTGCCTGGCCTGCTGGTGCCATCTAGTGAGAAGGACAGGGCTGCTTTCCTTGGGGTGCCAGACTGATTTTTTCCGATCCCAAACTGGGCTCCTGGCTGTGTGGAGGCAGCACTGGACAGCTGGCAGCATGGCTGGGTGCTCACCCTGTGCCTGGGCTTCATCGCTTCTTCCCAAACACATTCCTCCTTCCCAAACATCCCTCCTTCCCAAACACATCCCTCCTTCCCAAACACATCCCCTCTTTCCAAGAGCTGCAGAGAGGTAGAAATGTTTCTTTCCAAGCTCTGCCTGAGCCCATGCAGACCCTGAGCAAAGAGCTCCAGTGGCCACATCCCCTCCTCCTCTGCCCGTGGGACCGCAGGGCTCTTTGCCCACATTACCCCTTGCCTCCCTGTGCCTCAGTTTCCCCCCGCATCCTCCCCAGACTGACCAGTGATGTTCTCTGAGCTGTTTTAAGGCCACTGAGGAAGTCGTAGCCGCATGGACAGCCCTACCCACCCTCCTGCCCCCGGGCCCACAGAGAGCAGCAGGCCGCTTTGCCTGTCTGTCCCTGCAGAGCAGGGATGCTAACAGCAATTAAGCAGATATTTACATGGTTGGTTTAATTTTGTCTGGGTTCAGAAGAGTGTTCATGGCTCTTCTGTGCCTGAAGGCTGTCCCAAAGGCCCTGCCTCAGCAGCCCCCAGCTCGCTGCCACGTGTGGGCCATGGTCAGTGGGGTGCCCGGGGCTCCCCTGCACCCAGCTGGCCCCTGTGGGGCTGTGAGCCAAGCTACAAGGGGCACAGTTTTAAAGGAAAAATGCCATGAGCAGTTTTATGAGGGAAATAGTCCTGTGCTGCCAGCAGACAGGCACAGCAGGAGCAGCTGGGGCATCCAGGCCTGCAGCACCTCGGCTCGGGGCACTGGTAGGGTGCTGGATTATTCCTCCGATGGCCAGGTTCCTCCTCCCGGTGTATCGAGGTCCCCACAGGGACGAGGGCAGCACTGGGGGCTGCAGGACCCACCAGGTGATGCCCACGCTCCTCAAGAGCTGAGAATCTCCCTGATGCCAAGGCAAGGCCTCGCGGAGGCCGTGCCTGCCCCTTCCCCTTCCCGCTGCCCCAGCTGGCTCTTTGCGTTAGCATTCAGGGCAGCTTTGTTCATGCTTCGAGGGGAACACATAACCCCATGCTGCTGCCGTGAAATGCAGAGCTCTGAGACATGCGTCTGTGGTAAGACATGGTCTTTTGAAATAAGATACCGCCGGGGCTGCAATGTCCCAGTTTCTCCCTGCTAACGTCCCCGGTTTGGTTTTCCCGTCTGCTTTTTTGGCCGCCTGCAAGTTGGCAGCTCGCGCCTGGCGTTTTTCTTGCGCTGCCTTGTGTGAGTGTGTGCGCACACTTTTCCCTTCCTTCGTGGGCTCAGCTGCGGAGCCTTGTTCTGATTCCATGCAAAATGACCTAGAAAACTAATTCTTTTCAAACCATTGCAAGAAGAGGAGAAAAAAAGAAAAAAAGAAAAAAAAAAAAAAAAAAAGGTGGGGGGGCTAGGGGGAGAGGAGGAGAAAACACATTGAAATAATTTTCCAGAGAAAAATTTTCCAGAATTCAAACCCCAGAAATCTGCTTCAGTGCAACGCTTCACGTCTCCCTTGCCTTCTTTCCCACACCGTTTTCTGGGGTGAGGAGCAGGAGGCTCGCAGAATTCCAGTGGCAGTGTCATGACAGACAAGTATTTCCTTAATCCAGGCTGCCAAGTGACCTCTGATACAGTGGAGGAAGAGTGGGCCAGGCTTTGATATGTAGATAAGCTGTGAAAATGTTTCCATTACCGAAAGAAAAACAAGCAGGCACCAGGCCTGGAGATGGCCAGAGCTAATTGCTGAGCTGGGAAAGGTGAAGCTGCTGCTGGTGCGCTGGGAGCCGTGCCTGCTGCTGCTGCTGTTGTGCTTTACACGTGTCTCAAACCTCCCCTAACCTCCTCCTGTTGATTAAGGAAACCAGAGGGTGGGCAGGTGATGGTGCTATGGGTGCTTTGGGAGCTCGGGAGCCCCTCTGCCTCCTCCAGCAGCGCCAGGCTGGGGCATGCAGCGACCAGTTCTGCTCTGTTCTTCCTTGGGTTTGGTTAAATTTTGCCCAGGGTGTTGAGGCCCTTTCCTGTGCCCTTCACCTTTCTCACCATAGCCCCACGTACATACGGCTGCCAAGCCTTTCCTTCATTTCGAGCTTCCCAAAAGAGAGCTCATCGCATTTAGTGTTTCTCACCCATTCCCTGCCTCACGTGGGAAGCGACACCCTGCCTGGGCTAGCCTCAAAGCGTGATTTATGCTCACGTCTGCGCTTTTAGCGCTGAGCTGCGGTGGGCATGTAATCTGGCTCGCCTCGGCTTTGTAGTCTCTCAGCCCATTAGTTTCTTTCTTATATCCGTTTGCAAAAGACCTCTATAAATTCTTTAAATGTCAAGTGGTTACGGCCTGTTCCCAGCTGGGCTGACTCACTTGGATGTAACCGAGGTTGCGTTTCCCTCGCAGCTATTGGCTTTTCCTCCCTCCTCAGCGCTTTTTTCTTTATAAGTTTTTCACTACCTCGCTGGACACAGGAGCTGAGCCAGAGAACGCTGCTGGCATGTCTTAACGGCTACACAAATCGCCTCTCTGGTCTCTGGAGTACACGCAAGAGTTGTCTTTTTAATCCCAAAGGAGACAATCAAGCATAGGTCTCCGGGGCCCTGGCCTCACGGGATGGGGTGGAGGGATTATCTCCAATGCTGGCATCCTCTGTTGCCAGCTGAGCCCAACAGCAGTGGCTGAGTCCCACGCTGCTTTCGAGGCTGCTGGGAAGTGAGGCAGCGGGAGGTTTGAATCCAGCTCCTAAAAAAAAAAAAAAAAAGAAAACCCACAGCAGGTCATCACAAAACAGCGCTGCCAGAGCCGACAGTAATTGCCGGTCTTGTTGACACCCTCTGTGGAGGGACAGATGGAGCAAGGCTTCAATTAGTGCCTTGGGCTCTGGCCAAGGTCTGGCCTCAAGTCTGCTGATGTGGTGGCCCAGGAAGCCACCGTGACCAAGTTTAAATAAAACCATTTCTGGAGGAGGGCAAGTTTGCAAGGACCCAGTTGAGGGAAGGCTCCAGCTCTGTGCTCACTGCAAAATACATGTTAGCCGCCGACCTGCTGGGATTGTTTCCAGCCCCAGCACTGACAGTGGCTGCCTCCAGCACCTCACGCTGCTTGGGGTGGGCGTCACTGCAAAATGAAGGTGCTGCGGGCTGGAGGCATCTGAACCCTGCAGCTTCACACGTTCTCGGCCCACCGTTGCCCCCAGTAAAGCTCTGCGGTCTCCTCTCTCCACAGACATGCCGCCGCTGCTGCCGATGGACCTCAAAGGGGAGCCAGGACCTCCAGGGAAGCCCGGACCCCGCGGCCCCCCCGGCCCCCCTGGCTACCCAGGAAAGCCAGGCACGGGGAAGCCGGGCATGCATGGCCAGCCCGGACCTGCTGGCCCCCCCGGCTTCTCGGGCATTGGGAAACCTGGCATCCCAGGACTGCCTGGAAAGGCAGGGATGAAGGGGATGCCTGGAGCCAAGGGTGAACCTGGCATACGAGGAGAGCAAGGACCCAGAGGACTGCCTGGCCCCCCGGGGCTGCCAGGGCCAGCTGGCATCTCGGTCAATGGGAAACCAGGCCCCCAGGGTGGCCCGGGACTGCCAGGGTTTCGGGGCGAGCCTGGCCCAAAAGGGGAGCCTGGTCCCCGTGGAGAGCGGGGGATGAAGGGTGAAAACGGAGTGGGGAAGCCAGGGCTACCGGGACCACGGGGGAACGGGGGCCCTCCTGGCCCTGCAGGGCCCCCAGGGCCTGTTGGCATTGGAAAACCCGGCCTCGATGGCCTGCCGGGTGCGCCAGGGGAGAAGGGCGACATGGGGCCCCCGGGTGGGCCGGGGGTCAGTGGGGAGCCCGGCCCCGTGGGGCCACGGGGCCCCCCTGGCATCGATGGGATTGGCATCCCGGGTGCAGCGGGGGTGCCCGGCATACAGGGCCCCATGGGACCGAAGGGAGAACCAGGCATTCGTGGCCTCCCCGGTTTGCCGGGCCCCACAGGCTACGGGAAGCCAGGCTTGCCCGGCCTCAAAGGAGATCGTGGCCAGCCCGGGGTGCCGGGAGCCATCGGTGATAAAGGTGAACCTGGCGTCGATGGCGAGCCGGGTGAGCCGGGCCCTGCCGGTGTCATTGGGCCGCCGGGGCCACCGGGGTCCATGGGCCTGCCAGGCAAGCACGGGCTGCCCGGCTCCAAGGGTGATGTGGGGCCCAGTGGGCCCCCGGGAATGCCGGGGATGCGCGGTGACCAGGGCCCAAATGGCTTTGCAGGGAAGCCGGGAGTGCCAGGAGAAAGGGGTCTGCCCGGCTCACAGGGTCCCCCTGGCCCAACGGGCCCAAAAGGGGAACCAGGGTTCATCGGCCTCCCGGGGGTGCCGGGATTAACGGGCGGCCCTGGGCCAAAAGGGGATGGTGGGATCCCTGGGCAGCCAGGGCTGAGGGGCCCCTCTGGCATCCCAGGCTTGCAGGGACCCGCCGGTCCCATGGGGCCCCAGGGGTTGCCAGGGCTCAAAGGGGAGCCTGGGCTCCCTGGGGCTCCCGGCGAGGGGAAGATGGGCGAACCCGGCATGGCCGGCCCCATCGGCCCACCAGGAATGCCAGGAACGCCGGGGCTGAATGGGCCGCCGGGCCCACCAGGGCCACCCGGGCCGCCGGGAGCACCAGGGGTGTTTGACGAGACGGGCATCGCGGGGCTGCACCTGCCCGACGGAGGCGTGGAGGGTGCCGTGCTGGGGAACGGCAAGCCGGGGAAGCCACAGTACGGCCGAGGAGAGCTCTCCGCCCGCATCGCGCCAGCCTTCACCGCCATCCTCACCTCTCCCTTTCCGGCATCCGGCATGCCGGTCAAGTTTGACCGGACTTTGTATAATGGGCACAACGGCTACAACCCGGTCACTGGGATATTCACCTGCCCCGTATCCGGCATTTATTACTTTGCCTACCATGTGCATGTCAAAGGGACTAACGTTTGGGTGGCACTTTATAAGAACAACGTGCCCGCCACCTACACCTACGACGAGTACAAAAAAGGCTACCTGGACCAAGCCTCGGGCAGTGCCGTGCTTGAACTCAAGGAGAACGACCAAGTCTGGGTACAAATGCCCTCGGACCAGGCCAACGGGTTGTACTCCACAGAATACATCCACTCCTCCTTCTCCGGGTTCCTGCTTTGCCCCACATAACGGCTGTAGGGCACATTTCCTTTTCACCCACTTTAGCCATAAACTCTTTTTTTTTGATAAAAAAAAAAAAAATATTAAAATTAATACGAAAAGAAAAATCACTGGGAAGAACTCGCAAGCCGTTGTCGCGGGACCTTGCTTCATGCTGTTTGATCCATGAGTCAAGAGGGTAATCAGAAAGGAGACAACTTTTCTTTCTTTCTTTCTTTTTTAGGGGAATAGAGAAGGGAGGGAGCAACTTCCTCAGTAAAGTGTATTTGGAATAAATTTTACCCTAGTGACTGCACATCAAACACAGGAACTCGCTTGGGATAGCAAGGATCTGGCTGTGCAGAACATTGCTCTGCGATCCAGGGAGGGGAGTCTGGAAGACCAGACCCTTCTGGCCTATAATCAAGTGCCCTCGCTTCCCATTCTGAGCACTTGTCAAATAAATACAGCTGTTGTAATGGATGGTGTATTTGCTAGTCAACACAGGGGTCCTAGGCACTTAACGCAAGTGTATACAGCACCGGAGATCCTTGATGGATTGAGAAATTTCCTTCCCAAACCATCAAATGCCCATGTTTCGGTCTCCCTGATGCCTATTTGTTTAGACTGTGCTTTGAGGGGGCCTGTCTTATTCCAGATTCAGTGTGGTTGGATTTATAAACAGAGAAAGTGGAACACTTTGCATAAGCACCTTCTTATAGTAAGTAAATATTATTTTTAGTCCTTCCCCAGCCCCCAGTCATCTTTAGGAATAAAAACATCCAGGCACTGGTATCTGGGAGGATGACAGCCAGCCTGGTCCAGAGCTTATCAGGGAAGCTGGGACCCCTGTGATGGACAAACAACGATCCTCCCTCTTGTGTTAATTCATCTCCTGGCAAGTCCAAGGGCTAGTCCTGTCCCGTACATTTCTTTGCAGTCCAAAGACTTGACCTCACAAGCTGTCATTCTCTGACGACAGGGGGATGGCACAAAAAGCCTGGCTTATAGTGCTGCTGGCCTGGTGTGACAGAAGGTTTAGTTCTGCTTTCTTCCAAGTGCCTCTTACGGACAACCTGCTTTCACTGCCTCACTACTTCAGGATGTGTAAGCTTTCACATTGGTATTTTCCCCCTTCTCCGGGGACCTTTTTATTAAGAACCAGTGATAACTCTAACTTTCCACTCAGTCGTTTTACAACGGTGCTATTACCTACTTAACAATGTTATTTACAAGTCTAGTGCAATATGTATCTGTAAAAGAGCGCCGTTCGGGGTGCCAATCTGTGACAGGTTAAAAAAATTCACATTTGTCTGTTGTTACCACTTTGTCTCTCCAATGCTTGAAACGTCATCAACCTAAATACGAGCTACAAGGATTTGGGGAAGGAATGCGCGGATTCTGACCACTTGGCTGCTCTGTCCTTTGCTAAAGGGAGTGATTGAACTCTGCTGCTTCGCGGATTTTCTCATGGTAGAATAGTGATTGCCACCTGCACTTAGAGTGAAGCAATTCTTCTCATCCCAGGCAAGTAGCACGCTGCTGAAGTTAATCCATGAGTTATACTGTGTGTCCCCCTACCAGGGCACATCCCTGAGAAAATGGCAACCATTCAGTCACCAGCTGAGCAACTATTACCGTCACATTTTCCTAAAGCCTACTCCATGGCCAAAGAGAAGAGATGTAGCAAGAATGGGACTTGGGATTGTTCTCCAGATTGACTGTACAAGATATTTAAACAACTTTTTCTATTTTTTTTTCTTTGGTTGTTTTTTGTTTTGCTTTTTTTCTGTAAGCCTGTCCCATGTTTCTGCCTCTTGCCATCCAGGGCTTCTATTTAAAAATACACCTATCCCTGAAATTAAGAAACACAAAAGTCTAAAATTGAAAGACCAGCACTTGAGCTCCTGCCCTTCTGTGGCTGGCATCCCTCTGTCAGGATGATTTGACTCCACAGAAAGCTGCAAGTTGTGACGTGAGGAAGTTCTCTCAAGTTGAAACGCAGCCCCAGTGCTTCTGATCCCACTGGACGTTTTTAATTCCTGAGAGCAGGGAGGTGCCAGGGCCACTTGGGTCCTGATCCCAGCTGGAACAGGAGCCATACAAACAAGCATCCCTAAAATTAAAAGTGGAAGCTCACTTTCTTCGAGCCCAGCCTTGGGAGGAGGGCTCTGGGACGAAGCCTGTGTCTCCTTTAGCTAATTTTCTGTCCTGTGGAGAACAGCCACGAACTGGAGCTGGCAGCATGGGAGACCCGCTGTGGTCTTGCTCCTCGGCCAGGCAGCTCTGCGGCGGCGGGGCGGTGACGTGCACACTACCTGCAGTAGGGTCCGCAGCTTCCACGTGCTCCCAGGTGCTCTCCGGGGTGGAAGCGTAGTCTCTTCTTCAACAACACGGTTTATTTATACTGTGCTCTAGCCTACGTTCAATCTCATTTTGTTCTGTGTTGTTTTATTCCAATCTTCTCGTTCTAGCTGGCAAAAAAGCGACGACAAAAATACTCGCTGTAACCAAACCGAGTCAGTAACTCGTTCAGTGCTGTAGATATTGTTTTGCATTTCCACTTTCCCTTCACGTGCAGAGCATAAACCATAATCAACCTTTTGCAGCTGTATAACCTGTTACATTTACACAGTAATTGAAAGGCAGAGAGATTACATGCACATAGGCTAGAAAAAACGAAGCACGGGACGAGGGAGGCTGTTCACTAAACCAGATATCGTCAGGAAGATTTTTTTTTTTCTGGAGTACTGAGTACGTGATATTCGCCAGCAGGAAGAATTATTTTCTGTCGTGTGTGTGAGCGCATGGGATTTTGGTTTCAATCACAGTAATAAAAAAAGGTTGGGTTGGATGAAGTATGTCTATTTTTAATTATGAAAACTGCATTACAACATGCATTTTTATATACAAATTCTTACTATTTTTTTTAAATTTGCCTCTAGTATCTTCATTTCTAACCTAGTATATAGAGGTTTTTAGTTTTGTAAATACTTATTACATGCACTGTCTGTCATAGTAAAAGTTGGTTTAAAATGCACTCTTTTTGTGATCAGAAACTGGCCTTGTCTTCAGAACTAAAACTACAGTACTTGATTGTATTGACAAACCATCAATAAAACTTATTGTATAAAAGGTAGGCTCAGCTGTGCCTTTGTCCTACGCACCCTCCACTCCTTTGGACAGAAGGCCCCCCAAAAGCTGCACACACAGGACATAAAAACACCTCAGGGCAGACCCTACTGGAAGGGAAGAGAACGAGCTCGCCCAGGCACGAGCCGACAGCTTCCTTATGCTCCCCACGCACTTGCCACCGACTCCCGACAAGGACGGCCTCACCCAGTCCTGTCCCTGGCACCCCTGACATGCATGAAATCCGTTCACGGGGTGAGGATTATGTCCTCTCCTAGCAGAGGAAACGGGAACACTGCAGAACAGACTCCAGGCAAATCACGTTTCACACACACGCTTTGTGTTGGATTTTCCCAAATCCAACTGCAGCTAAATGACACGGATTCTTTAAAGCAGCTACAAAATCCTGGTAGAAACATAAATAAAGCCATCTAATTGCCCAGAAGCCTAACCAGCTCTGTTCTCCAGCTCAGGAGGCTGAGGTCAGATGTTCCCCAGGGCAATGTCATGACTGAAGCCCAGAAACACAACTTTGTGATTTTAAAAGACAGGAGCAGTGGCTAAATAACAAAGATAGCTGCATGATTTTATTTCTTTCCAAGAAAGTCAGAGCTGAATGTTTTGGTATGCATTTAAATTCTGGCTTAAGATGAGCCATATTTTTTAAACAGGAAACTTCTGTTCTTCATGAATTCCACACATTGAAAATTATAAAGCTCCTTTAAGGGGAAAATACCTTCTTTTAAATAACTCTGTGAATACGTCGACATCTCTGGCAGAAAAACGTGAAAAAAACTGACATTTTACACCTCAGATCTGCAGCACAATATACAAAAGACCAAAATTCCACATGTTCTCAGAACAAGATATTCATTTATACAAGGAAAACCCATTAAAGCATCACACAGAAGACTGGCACTTGAAGGAAGCAGCGTACAGGAAGGACTGGAATGACTATCACGACCAGATTTTCCACACGTGCATGCGGTCTGACACACACAACAGCCATGTGCTGTTATCAGAAGGGAGTGAACTCCATTCGTGTACAACGTTCACTTCCTGGTGTTACAAGAAATACTAGAGAGAGAACACAGAATTACATAGCCGCATTCAAATTCACAAACATTTCCATACGACGACTGCTTGCCTCTTTTGTTTTTAATTACTGGAAAATTGTAACCCTTTTCAGACGTGCTGTACACAAGCTGTTATTCCCTCTCTGACCAGCTCCATTTGGCAAAGGTTTTAAACTTGAAACCCTGGAACAACACAGCTTTGCTAGAGTACTCTTGCCCCCCAGTACCAGCTTCAAAGCCTGAAATTCTTTTAAACTCTGATAAATTCTCTCCCATTTAACCTGCTTTCCCCTTTATTTTCAGGTGATTCTTATGACGTAAAGTTTTAAAGCTATGAGAATTAACTCCTGCTTCCAACTGAAGTCATTTTTTGTCGCTGACTGCAGCAGAAGCAAGAATTCAATCCCTGCGTAACACTAGGTTTCACAATGTACCTCCACCCCCAGACTGAAATAGCAATCTCTTGGTGCTCTGGACACAGGTAGGACAGGATTAAAAATGCAGGGTGAAAGGATTAGGAACTAAGGAAATGGCTGGAGTAGCTGCAGAAATGTCAAAGTCAGCGATATAAGGGAACATGAAATGTAATAAATCAGGACAGCATCGGGCAGCTTGCAGAGCACAGGACACCAAAGGACAGTAATTAGTTACGCCTTCTTCCAGCGGTAACAATGAGCCTACTGGGATTCTGTCTGCGTGCACCAAAGGCAGTTCACAGAATCATAGAATGGCCTGGGTTGAGAAGGACCTTAAAGATGATCTAGTTTCAACCCCGCTGCTCTGGGCAGGGTTGCCAACCACTAGAGCAGGCTGCCCAGAGCCGCATCCAGCCTGGCCTTGAATGCCTCCAGGGATGGGGCAGTTCTTAAAATGCCACTAGCTATGCAAAGAAATCCCTTCTCCAATCTCCGTCACTTTTCATTTTGCCTTTAATGAAACGAACCTCCCTGTGAGGTCTGTTCTGCATGTGCGCTGCGCAGTACAGGTGGGAACCATCCTGCCACGCAGGACATCCTCACGTGCTCCTCTGATGACTCCCACCCACAGCCTTTAGCTGGTCAGTAGAGAATGAATTAAGTGTTTCAAGAGGAGTGAGCAAACTGTGAGAGACACTGCTTGAAAGAGCACTAACAACTGAAGTGAAGGCCACGGTGTACAGAGCAAAACAGCAAAAGAGTCAGTGGATTTGGACACCCACCCAGCAGTGACAAAGTGACATAGTGGCAGAAGGGTGCAACAAAGCAAGAAGCAGAAATCTTATGGAAACTAGATGCTCCTGTACTTCAGAGGAGAGGCATGCCATTGTCCAAGGCGCTGCATGCAGCCATTTCCCAGCTGAACTGGAAGCGAAGGGCACGTCCCGTCTCTTCAAGCCCCTCGGCTCACAACAGCAGGCACCTTGCAGAGGAGGGCTCGCTGGCATCTGCAGAGCCCCAACTTTCTGACCAGAAAAGCAGAGGTGACCACCTACTTTGCCTTCTGAACACAAGCTCCCCTCAGAGCCGCTGGCAGTACAGTTCATACAAGCTATTTGCCAGCTTCTGCGTCTCTTGAAAAGCTTCGCAGCTCTGCTCCCAGCTCGGGGGTATCTGTTCCTCACCATAATAAGCCCCCGCAATGGCTCCTGCCATGGTGGCAATGGTGTCTGTGTCTCCACCCAGAGAGATGCAGTAGATGATGGTCCTCTGCAGGTTGCTGTAGTGTTCAGGAATATCTGGATCAGCTTCCATACAGCGCAAGAAGGAGTAAATTGCAGTAGGGACAGACCGCAATGCTGCGATGCCATTGCCTGTTAAAAATAATAATAATAAAAAACAAACATTATCTTCAGTGCTGCAGAACACTCTTAACTTCCTTCCCACAAAAGTAACTTTTCCCTTTTCATTGCAACATCCTAACATCCTACTGCCAGTTACTTTCTGTATTAGTATTGCTGATTTTATCACACCAAAGAGCAAAACTAAGTTTGCAGAAGACTCCCTGTGTTCACCAGTACCACTCCCACCCCGGAGACCAAATCACAGCCACACCAGTACAGGCTGGCAGTACACAGCTACTCAACCCCATCCCACGAAGACCTTCCAGCCATTAAGACAAGAGGTCTTAGAATATTAAGAAACTTTATTCAAGATAGTTTTTCTTAGTCAGATTTTTTTTCCAGCAATTCAGGGAGGGAGTCACAGGGTCAGGACTCAGAGAATTACTGCCTGGAGAGCACACGCAGCCTGTCCAGCACACGCAGTGCCTGGCAGGCAAAAGGGGCCAAAGTGGTAGCCTGGGGGAGGACAAATGACCCTGGCTTACTGAGTCGGTCCTGCTTCCAGCTCTTTCCTAACACTAGTAGTAAGAAAGGTATTTACCTAATTCAAACAACACGTCATCTTTGGGAACACTGCTGAGCTCCAAAAATTCTTTTATTTTCTTCAGACGCCTTGAAAATGGTAAGTCCTCAAATCCCAGCCTGGAAACAAGAGCACAACAAGGAAGAGAGACCGTGAAAAGCCAGAACAAACTAACACAGGGTGTTAGTGCTCCTCACAGCTACTTACGCTCGGGCATCAGTTAGAGACTTATCATCTGCTTCTATGTCTTCCATGTGGCTAATCAGCTGCTCAAGGAAGGTCTCTTTGCTGAGCTCTCCCTGCAGGGCGAGGTGCACCGCCAGGGCCTGCAGGATGGCCCCGTTGTAACCCAGGGAGTTGGCATGGGTTAATTCAGCACTGAGCTTCGCAAACTGTGAATGAGAACACATCATTAGCAAACCCAACTGAAAGACCATGGTGGGACTCACCTGATAGCAGGGAGTCGCAGGGCCAGGGTGCCCACATGAGCCAAGAATCATACCTTCTTTACATCCTGAACATCAGAATAGGCGAGTGAAATGCCTGCCACCCTCATGGCACCGCCATTTCCATAGGAGCCTTTCCCATTAAACTGGGCTCTTGCAGGTTCAAACACATCACTGCACTTGGGGCTCAGGAGCTTCTTAAAGACGTTGACAACTGCCATCCCATAGCCCCTGTTGGGTTCCTTCTTGTATTCCTCAGCAAACCTGCCGTGGTCAAGACAGCAGCAGTTACACAGGTGAGAAACAATACAAGGGATGCTCGGCCTGTTACTGAAGTTGCAAAGGGTTGCAAAAGGCAATTTATGGGGTGAATTAATAGCACATGGACAATCCAGTGACAGTCATGGTTCAACTGATTCACTTCTGCATGCAAAGAATCTCACTCCCAAAAATTGGTGTGAAAGGAGGAAAGGGTGTATAAACATCATCTTTCACAACCCACTTGTTTCCCTCTCAACTTTGCTTTGAAATAGAAGCAAACTGGAAACATTTCCCTGGGTCACAACCACAAAGAAAGTCTTTTGTTCAAGTTCAATGGAAGTGTTTTCTAAACAAATAAACGTTCTCCCCTAAGTGGAACCAAATGCTGCCAGGGCTGTGGATCCAAAAGGGAAATGGATCATAAACAAGCTGAAGCTGACCTCACTAATATTCACTAACTAAATTAAGGGAAGTACAAACATAAATAGCAACAAATAAATATGAAAGGAAATGCTTCTGAAATGTCTAAGCCTTATCTTTCACAAAGGTGGGTAAATGCACACGGCTGCAATACAGGATGGTAAAACAGCACGTCCCATACTGCTTCGTTTCGAAGCACATTCTCAACTCACATTAACGCTAATGATGCTGTATGTTCCAGGACAGCGCTGAGCACGTAATAAATTACAGGATTAGCAATCACTTATTTTCTCCACAAATTAACAATGACTTTGCCTTAGCCCCCGTCCCCTTTTGCAGAAAATTACAGTGATTGCTTCACTTTAAGAAAGTTTTGCCATTGCTAGTAAATGTCAACACCCTGGCCTCAGAAGCTGGCTGCAGTCCTTACCTCTTGGCCATGTCAACTTCGTCAAACTCTCGCTTGGCCAGCAGAGACTGCACCACAGACCTGCTCATGGCCGTGTCGTCTGTGTACGAAAGCGTTTCTAAAATAGAAGGTCAAAACACAACGTGACCGTCCAAGGGCAAGCTCCTGTCCCTCTCAGCTCTTCCCTACTCTCCAAGGACCCCCCGTCCATATAGTTGGAGTTAGAAAACTACCAGAAGACCGACAGCAACTCAAGCTCACTGGCCACAGCCATCAGAGCAACAAGGCACAGAGCACGAGGGATGCAATCACAGCAAGAATGAGACAAAAAGCATTTCAAGGCAAATAAGAGCCAAGACTAAATTTTTGATATTTCGTAGGCACAAATGGGCAAGTCAGAGATGCCTCTTTCTCGGGGATATTACAGCATGCACTGACAAGCATTTAAAGTACGCAATAAAATTGTGCCACCAAGGTGTGCCCCTGTGCCCTGGCTTCGCTCGAGCAACATCTGAGGGCCCTCAGCATCACCTCCATGCCCGCCACGTGGGCAGGGACCAGGACACGGCCGTGGGGAGCTGGGAAAAGAGGGGGGACCCCAGCCCCAAAAGGGGGAACCCCAAAGCAAACTGGGGGACCCCAGCCCCACAGCACCGGGGTCCTGCACCCAGGCAGGGCTGAGGGACCCCGAGCTCCCCGCGGTTGGGGTCTGCCCGGTGGGAGGGGGTCTCGGGGGGCTCCCGGTGCCGGTCCCCTCCCGAGGGCCCCGCCGTTCCGCCCACCTCTGCGGGCGCTGCCGGGCGGTTCTCCCTCACCGGCCGGCTCGGGCGCCGGTTCCAAGCCGCGGAGGAAGCGCAGCAAGTCGGGCAGCTTCACGACGCTCCTGCCCTCGAAGACGGCGCCCAGGCAATCGCCCAGCAGCGCCCCGGCCAAGCAGCCCCGGAACCGGGCGGGACCGGGCCGAGGACGAACCGCCGGCGGCGACCGACCCGAACCCGGGCCCGGGCCCGACCCGGAGCCCGCCGCCGCCGCCGCCATTTTGTCCCGCAGCGCCCCGCCGCCGGCACCAGCGGCCCCTGGCGGCCCGGAGGGGAGCGGGCAGAGGGCCGGGGACTGCACCGGGCCCACGGGGGCTTCACAGGGCCCCGGGGGGCTGCCCATAGAACCGTTAAGGCTGGAAAAGCCTTCCAACATCATCTGGTCCAACGGCCCCGTACCGCTACCATCATCACTAACCCTGTCCCCAGGCACCACGTCCAACCTCTCCTTGGACACCCCCAGGGACGGTGACTCCACCACCTCCCTGGGCAACCCGTCCCAACGCCTGACCGCTCTTTCTGAGCAGAAATGTCTCCTCATTTCCAGCCTGAACCTCCCCTGGCACACCTTGAGGCCGTTCCCTCTAGTCTTAAGAAGAGGCCGACCCCCAGCTCCCCACACCTTCCTTTCAGGCAGGTGTCCCCTGGTCTTCCTCTCCACCAGCAGCAGCAGGCTGGAGGATGTTATTCCCAGCCAGCTGCTTTATCTCCCTGTGCTGATTTTTCCTCCATCCCCTCGAGGACACAGAGCTCCTTCCCCCCAGGAGCAGGCCCGGTGCAGGGATGGTGCCCAGGGGGAGCGCGGTGCTCAGTGCCTCACAGCTCACCAGGAGCAGGACCTGCACCTCGCTGGGTGTTGGGTTAAAACAAGGCTGCTGGCAGGCGAGGCAGAATGGACTCTGGCTCTTGTTCGTGTAGCTGTGTGAGCTCTGCAAGGCTAGCAGGCGGGTGGAAATCCCAAGCCAAACTTTAATCATTAAAGGGAGCAGATTCGAGTCAGTGCACCCAGAGAGCAGATGTGGCACGCTGCCACCATTACACAGTCCCTTGTCAGAGCCCAGCCTCGCACTTTGAAGGACTTAAAACACTAAAGAGCCCAGATGGATTCAATCATCATGAAATGCTTCCAACACTGTCAGATGACAACTGCTCGTGGGGACAGACTCTTTATTGTTTATAATGCTCCTTGGAGTGCAAGAGGCTATAAACATCATGCAAGGGGACAGACAGTTATATAACAAACTAAGGAGAGAGAGAGGGAGGAGAATTACATTATCCTAACATGACACAGATGTCCGCTTTTCCTATTACGGAACTGAGTCACTGGTAGCTCTCTCTTCGGCGTGGCTCATTGCACAACACTCCCCAGCACTCTAAGCCAACTCCAGCTGCCCATTCTTCAGAGGGGAGGGTGCACGGTTTGTGGTCCGGTTGAAAGTGTCGACCTCTGGCACAAATTTCTCAGCAGGAACCACGAGTTTTCTCCGGCTATCCATACACTTGTTGTCCAGCACCAGGGAATTGGCTTTGTAGCCAATATCTGTCTGAATGCGGTAAAGTTGTCTGTATAGAGCGTCCAAGGCATCCCTGAGAATAAGCACAAGTGAGAGGATTTGGGTTCAGACACTGTATTCACATCTCAAGTTGGACAGGAAACACCCAACTTCCCGCTTTCTGGCAGCAGAAATAGCCGTGTAGCATTTGCCTTTGCATAAAGAGCTAATGCACCAGATACTTCTCGGTGCATAGCAGTAGCATTGTTTGGGTCTGTGAATAGCAAGCCCACACGCTGCTCCCAGATTGCAGCACAGAGATGTGCACCCTGGGAGCCCCGTGCCAGCCCAGAACAGCACTTCTATTTCTTCCTTTACTTTTCACCCACTTTTTTTTCCCTTTAGAACTGCTGATGCAGCCTGGTTGAAGTCTGAGTGCAGGCAGGGGCCGTGGGAACCCCATCCAGCCTCCCACCATGCAGACCTCCAGGCCTTGCCTGCTCCCCTGCTGCCCAGTGCAGCGTCCCTCCAAGCCCAAAAACCATCTCCACTCCTGCTCTAAAGACACAAACTCCAAAACGCAGCTCCTGCAGGCATGCCAGGCCCAGTACTGCACATAGCCATGTCCCTCACATCGGCAACGCTGGGCCACCATTGCTGCAAAGAGCAGAAGACTTACTGTGCCTCCGCTAGCTTGTGCTTGAGCGCGCGGATCGTTCCCTCCAGCTGGTGGACCTCATCTGTTAGCCCGTACTGGACCTGCAAGGTGGGGAGGGAGTCGGTCGTGGCAGTTAATGGGACTGATGTGCTGTTTTAGAGACGCCACAGTTCTTTTGTTCCCCGCTAGCCCAGCTGTGATATTTATTTGCTTGCTTTGCCGTGTGACTGTAGGACCTGTTGCTCAGTCCCGCAGTAGTTTTCTCCAAAGCACACCACGCTTTTCAGACTCATGCAAGCACCCATCCCGTTCAGCTCCCCAGTCCCTGCTGGCAGCATGCGTGCCAGGCGAGGCTGGTACCTGATCCCGACAGAGCTCCACATTGGGCCGATACGTGCGGGTCTCCAGGCGGGTGTGCGCTACTTTCAGATCCTGCATTTTCCTTCGGAGATCCTCCTCCAACCGTCGGATGTCCTCTTCCATCTCAGCGATCTCCTCCAAGGTCTGAGGATAAAGATGTGTATCACAAGGGACAGCCACAGTTCCATTCCTTTAGGATAGACTGGAAAATAGCCCCACGCGTCCTGGGCTTTTACAGTGCTGGGAATGGATTTTAAAACAAGGGCTTCTGAGTCCTGAACCTCTGCGCTCATACATCAGGTTTTTCATGCAGAGCAGACATGGTGCTGCGGTGCTTTATGGCCATGGTGGCTGAGACCAGGGGTGAAACAAAAAGGCCAAAACCTGGCACCACTGCTGGGAAATGCCAGAGCAGCAACTGTGATGGCAGAGGAAGTTTGGATGTTGCAGAGATCACACATGTGCCACTTAACAGCTCTTGTGGGGAATGATCTTTACATTTAAAACAAAACTGAGACAGGTTTATAGGCAGCCTCTCTCTCACAGTTGAATTCCCCTGCAAATGCAGGATCAGTACGGAAGAGCAGACTTTTGCCTTCACAGGTTAATGGGATGGATAAAAGGCCAAGGAATGGAAGAGTGCTGCAGTGTAACAGGGCCTCCCCTGTAGCAGGGAAGCCCTTACCCATCTCTGCCCCCAGCCTGTCGGACCAGGACACGCGGGCACAGCAAGGAAGCGCTCAGACCAAGTAGCATTCCAGGTAACAAACAGCCTTCGGATTCAATTCCCACCCAAAGTTGTGGTTGATAACCAAACAAGCGCCATTTACATTTCGCTCCTGCCATTTCAGCTCATCATAGGCTCTTTCCGTGTCTCTAATCCTCTTGCGCAAGGCAAACTCTGTAGCTACACGCTGAGCCTCCAGCTCGTTGTTGGTCTGAAGAGAGAACAGTCTGCAGTCACACACATCCCGCATGGCTCTCCCTCCCAGCACTGACAACATGACCATCACATGAGTCGTGTGAGATTGGGACAAGTCTATAAATAAAACCATCGGGGTTCTGGCAGCTGGAAGCCCCCCCCCAGCATGCACATGCAGGTCATGCAGCCCCCTGTAGCCAAAAGGCATGGGAATGATGGACTGGTACAAGTCTCCCAGGTTGCTGAGTCTGTTGCAACCTCCACAGCACAATCAAACTCCCCTCTTAAAGCAGGAGGGCAACTGCTCTCAGCAGGGTGTGCAGGCTGATGCTCTCTTTTCCAAGACTCCCTTCCCCTGGTTACAGCACACATCTACCCGGTCTCCCACGCTGGATCCCACAGAACTTTGGCACCATTTGATTCCAAACCAAGGGACTAATTTACCTGGGCAATGGCAAGCATGATCACTTCTCGGAGCTTAGTCGAGGCTTTCATTTCTGCCTCAGCATGATCCTTGTTGTATTGGCTATTCTGTTCCCACTCATCAACTGCAGTTGATCTGTGAACAAATCAGTTATGAAAATAAGTTGTGTGTTTGCAAGACAGTTCAAAAGGAACCACCTGCTGCAGGCCAAGAAGGCTTTCTGCAGCGCAAAATGATTCAGGAATTCTGGAGGTCACATCCTGTCTGATCCCCTCAGTGCACCAGCTGGAGATTGCTACCCCACGGCTCCTGCACCAAGCCCAACATCTGCTCAAACTGGGGACACATCCAAAGCATGCTATGAAATGCCAAGCAAGAGAAAAATGTGCAACAGCTCCCCCATAAGCTGTGCCAAAGGCTGATCCCACACTACTCACTGTCATCTGTAGCCAAGTACCAGGGAGGCAGGGCAGCAAGCTCCCCTGTTTTTGCAGTGATAATTTAGATAACACGTTCACCGTGTTCCCATTTTCCCCTTTACAGAGATGCTGTTTATTTATTTGACAGTGACGGTGTTATGGGCTAGGTACGCTCTGACATCCTGAAAGATCTGACAGCACCAGTACATATCGCTAGCAATCAGCCCACTCCAAGCATGGATGAAGGTCTCATCTCCCAAGGGGCTGTGGCTTCACGTTCCAAGAGCCACAACAAATCCAGCAGCCAACTCCTGTTCTGAGCTCTCTCAGTAACTGCACTCTGGGCTCTTTCAAGCACCAGCATGGATTTGGACCCCCCATGGGCAGGCTTTGTATTTACCCGTTTGGGACGCGCGTTGGGTTGACCTTGAAGGAGATATTGGGAGAGTTCACACTGAGGGATAAGCACACGCGATCTATTTCCAATGCTTCCATCTTGCCCCGGTGGTCAAAGCTCAGCTGCTGGCGAGCTTCCTGGAGGAGGCTGCAGGAAGCAACGCTGGAGTCAGTGGGGAGGAGAGAGGCAGCTCCCCACTTCAAAATCCCAACCTCCACCATCTTCTTAAAACGAGTGATGTGTCATTTGACTCACCAAAGCTGCTCGAAGGCTTCATTCACCCTCTGCTGCAGTTCTCTCTTGGCCTTGTCTATCATCTTCACCTCCTTGTGCAGCTCATCCTCCACAGGGTCCCTCACCACATCGATGGCACGGCGGCTCTCGCGGAGCGTCAGGCACTCAATGGCAACGTCCAAAGACAAGTTCTTCGCCTGGAGGGCACGTTCCGCTGCTTCCTTCACCTGGAGGGAGAAGCTAGCTGTGTGAGGGGGTCTCCTTCAGGGATGGAAGAGGAAGAAAGGAAGGGAAACCCACCAATGCCCTTGTGTCTGCAGTTCTGAAACCTCTTAGCAAATCTGCAAATTAGCAAAATGAAAACTGTGGGTGCTGAACACATCAGTCCTCTACGTCTGCTCTTTACATCAGGAGTCACACCTTGTTGGGGGCTAAGGGCTCCAAAAGGAGCAGCCCGTTTAGAACTAAAAGAATCAGAGACACATCCCACTGCTACTCTCTATTTAAAATCAAACATTTTCAAACCAAGGTCCTAACATACTGCTCACGATACTTCAGAGCTCTAAAAAAAACCACGACATGAGCATGCAATGCACAGCTCCATAAAATGGCTTAGCTCAGCCAAGAACGCACTGGCTTGCTTTCCAGGAAGTCATTTCATCAGGTATCGATCCCAGTGTACCTGTGATAAGCCCCCACCTTAGACACCATATGGGCTTGCCCACTGCAGAAGACAAGAATCAATTATTTAACATCCCATGTTAAAAGCGTAGGTTGATTTCCAGCCATCTGTCTTCCCAACATACTTTGGCTAAGGCATCGATTTCCTCATCTATGTCTGCAAGGCATTTGTCCAGGGTCTCTTTCCATCTGTTCACACTGCTGATACGTTCAGTCAGGCGGGTTTGGTTGTCATGTTCATCCCATTTTGCCTGGAATTATAGTAGAAATGCCATGAGTTGGATTCTTTTGTTTGTTTTTTAAATTTCAATTGTGAAACTTGCTGAAGCCTTTTCCTGTATTCAGAATTGCTGGACCTCTCGCAGAGGTATAGCATTGTCATTTGGTCAAACAGCCATCTACACAAGCGGGGAGCACAGAAAACAACACAAGCTGCAAAGCCTGTGAGAATCAGACCCTGGGATCTCAAGACAGTACACACATAAGGGCACATAAATATTTATTTACTTCCCGTAAGTGTATTTAGGAGGTTTCCAGGAGGTAAACCCCTCTACTCTCCCCTAGTCTGTACACCAGGATCTAGACACCCTCCCACACTCCTCAGCCTGCTGTTCTGACAGACCCAGGAGCAGCCAAGCTGCTGAAGGCCCACCTGGTTGTTGGTTTCATTGCGGAGAGCTCGGGTTTCCTGCCGGACTCGGTGGGAAGCAGAACGCTGGCTTTCAGCATCAGCTGAGATGAGGTCGGCGTTGGTGTGCCAGTCCGGCACAGTGAACCTCTGCCCCGGTTTTACACTCAGCGTGGCCATCTCACTGAAACAGGCGACTGAAAGGGAGCAGAAGATTCACATTTATTCACGGAAACACACTGTAAATGGAGATGCATGGAAGCAAAACCTGCTTCTGGGGAAGGGCAAATGGAGCTGCCCTCCGTGCTGGGCCAAGAGGAAAGCCCCTCCACCTGTGCCTCCCTGGGGAGCGGTGCTGCTGGCAGGGACAAGGAGCTGCTCCCGGCACCACCTCTCATTTACTGGGCTCAGACAAAACAGCTGATTACATTAGCGGTTCTGCTTTTGTCGCTGTTGTCTAGGCTCTGCCCCTGGCAGCGGTCTCAGGGGACTCGGAGGCTGTGCAGGAGCTGGATGGCTCGCAGCCATCTTTGTGATCTGGGGGAACTGGGGATTACTGAGGGGGCTTGGAGCAGCTCCAGGGGAGACCACAGCTCCACCACAGCTCCTGAGGAGACCGCAGCTCCTCAAACCCCACCATCCAGCACATCTCCAGGGGCACACGACCAGCCCAGCACAGTGCACGCCTACCCCCAGCTCCCTGAGGCACAGAGGCAGGGCTGGAGCTCCCCAATCCCACAGGACCTCCAGGGGCACAGGGCTCGGAGACCCTCCGGGGCCCCGCGGCTGAGGGGAAGGCACCGGGGCAGAGCCCCCGCGGCCCTCAGGGGCCCCTCGAAGCGGCACCGAGCGGCGCTGCCCGGCCCCGCTCCCCTCAGGGCCCGGGGCCCTCCCTCGCCCCCTCACCGCCGCCGCCGCCCGGCGCCGCTCCCCGTTACCGGCACGCGCGGCCCCGTTGCTACGCGGTGCCGCCACCCCCGGGGCCGTTCCCGGAGGGAGCAGGGCCCGGAGCAAAGCTTCCATGTTTTTATCGTGGTTACTGCGGGATCTTCAACCCGATACAAAGCAAAACCCAGTAATTTATTATTATTTTTTAAAGGGGAAGCCAAAGGGAGAGGCCTGGCAGTGTAGAGAAGAATAAATTCCTGTTTTTGCTTATTTTTTTTTTTTAAAGGTGAGAGCAAAGGGAGAGGCCTGGCACCGCAAAGAAGCGCAGAACCCACATTCACAGTGTATTTTGTCCCCCTGTATTTGTGCAGCCCTGGAGGCCAAAGCTGGGCACCCAACACCATCAGAGGCCCCATGCTTCTGTGGGCAAGAGCGGGATTTAAGCTGCCCCTCTGAGCACCCCAAGGCTCTCCTAGCTTTTAACATAATTAAGTGGCATTCAGTCAAATCAAACCCACGGCTGAAAGTAAAATCGCTTTCTGACAAAGGTTTGAGGGTCGCACCCAGTGCTCCCCCCGAAGCTACCCCCCAACTCCTCCATCTCCATCCGTGCCTGCAGTTGCTTTGGGAAGCAACTCAAGCGATGCACGTATAACAAAATAAAGTATCACAGATGCATTTCCAAAAAAAAATTTATTTTTTTTTTTCAAATGGATACGGTTGGTTTACAATACACCCAACTTGATGGTATCTAAAGCCAGCAGAGATCTGATGACTGCTGTGTGTACTATACACAGTCGTACAGAGGTTACAGATGCCTACCAGAGGGGAGGGACAGTGAAAGTTGACATTTTACTGTGCTGGAAAGAAAGCAACTCTTGCAACAGGTAGAAAATTTTGGCAAGAACAATTTCTCTGGAAAGGGAGAATGGGCAGAGGACACCCCTTCTGCTTAGCGAGTACACCTCAAAACACACCGACGCATGGTTTCCCTCCCACCCCGCATGGCTGCAGCCCACATCCGCAATACAAATAGGCACACATGGTCAAGATGGTTAAGTAAAAATAAAGGCTTTTACCAGTTTGTTTGCTATCCGTCTACAATCGATTTGTGCAATGTCTCAAGTCACAGCTCTACTCGATTCTTGAAACAATTCCCTTTTGCTTTGACAAGCCCCAGTACCTTCATGGTGGGAACACATTCAGCTTCCTGCTTAAGCAATGGTAACACCGTAACGAGAGGGGAGCAGTTACCAGCATAGGAGAAAGAGCAAGACATACACATAGAAGGGAATCTCAATCCACCGGACTGCTTTATTAGAATTTTATTCTGAAAAGGAATCCCAAACAGCACAATTTATTTTTTTTTTTTTTTCATTTAAACATGTTATTAAATACGCAAAATTTATATGCACAACATTGCTTCCAGAAGTCTCCTACACAAATACAGATTGATCACGAGCAATGTGTATGGCACACACTATGCCACCTGAGCCAGCATCTCCTGAAGATATTTTAATAACCATACTGGCTCATAACTGAATGCTACCAATTACAGTGAAAGCTTTATAGTAATACCTCTTGATAGACAATGTTCTTACCTATGATCAAAATGCCTTTAGGCCATTCAAACAGCCTAGCTCCCCCCATCCCCCACCAAGCAACAATACCATTTATCCACCAAGAGGCTACCTGGGGAAGCTTAACTGCTTACACCACGGGAAGAGACAGGAATACAACAGGAGGAGGAGATCTATACCCTGTGTGAGCCCAAAGTTCATTGCCTGACCTGCAGAACACAGGGTCTGTATACTGGTGTCACTGATCATGGCAGCAGAGGCTGGGCAACAAGCCTGTAAAATCATCTTGGACTAAGAACTTGTTCTGTCAACTCTATTGCTGTGCTGAGGCTGGCTTTTCACAGTTGTCTGCAAAACAGACAGAAAACGCAACTTTCTAGAAGCAGGTTTATCTACAGAAAAACACCATTAAGTTTTCTCAAGGCTAGATTCAACACTGAAAACTGCAGAATGAGAACATTTTGCTGAAGAATAGAAATCAAGTCCAAAGAAAAGTGAAAACTATAGCCACAGGAGGAAAGTGATGTACAAAACCGATTACCCTAAAGTCATTCATGACTGCAGAGCTGCCAGAAGTCAGAAGACAAACTCCATCTCCATCTTCCTCACACTGAGATTTTTCCAGCACTCAACTCTCCTCTCCACTTAGGGAGCACTACTCAAGTTTCTACTTTGCTTGCACACCATCAGGTTCAAAAACTTCAAAAGTTTAAACTTAGCACTGCCCCAGTGGGTATTACTTTGCTTGTATGTCTGGGCAAGCATTAACCTGCAAAACATCAATTTTGTATCAAAGAAACTGGTTTTGAATGTATTTAAGAGATCTGCAAGTGTAAGCATTATGAAAGATTATTAGTAACCATCTTAATATCTACTTTTTGCACATCTGTATTTAAATTGGTTGCGGACCTATGATTTATGGGCTAGCACAGCCCTAAATTCAACATAATCATATTTTTCTGTGTTGCTAGATAGTATTACAGTAGTTATTTTTCAACTACCAAACGTGTATGAAAGACCTATATGATCCTCAGCAATGGAAAATAAACCTTTCATTGAAATAAACTTGCCATCTGAGTCTATTTTGCAACAAATGGAAACAGAAGATCATCTTAAAAGAAAGCAGCAGGTAAACATTATGAGACCAATCCCAAACGCCTTCCTTGGGCATTGCTGCAATGAGACATACACAAAGAGCACAGGCTCACGTCAGAGACGGACAGACTTCAAACACAACTGTATTAAGCGAAGAAGCAAACTTGTAAGAAGGTGCACAGGCGTGTATCAAGAATTTAGCACTTCCACAACATGATTCATCCTCAGAACACTTACAGCTAGCTCTCGTAAGGCGATGTGAGTCATCTCATCCATTTCTTAGATAGGGCAAAAACCAGAGGCAAAACCACTCACCCGCAGTCAGAGAGGGAACCCGTTTCAGAGCCAGCATCGATTGCAGAGGTCCTGGCTGGATAACCCACCAGTACCTTAAAGCTGCATAAAATATAACCTCTCTAAAAGCTCTTCCATTTTTCTCTCAAAATCTACTTTCACAGCAGCCTTAAGCCTGAACTAGCCCCTAAGGACACAGGTGCCTTCTTTTGTGCAGCACCCAGCACACAAGAGCCTTGCCTTCAGTACCCTGATGTAACAGGAGAGGCTCTTTTCTCCCTCTCACACCACTTTGCTAAACCTTTCCATACCCAAGACACCACACAGACATCACCACCCTCAGCTGCTGGCAAGGTGGCTCTTAAAGAATTACCATCCGTGATGTTTAATCCTCGCCACCGTGTTCCCACTTCACCAGGCTTCCACACTGCTCCCCGACATTCACCAGACAACGTTCCTCAGGTCCTTACAGTCACCAGATGGGGAGGGGAAAGGAGCAAAGGAGTGTACGGAAAGCTGCAGGAGCACAGCGAAGGGTGAAGACATTACAGGACAGGCAACATTCAAACAAAGGCAGAATTAATGATTCTCAACAGAGAAACATATCAAAGTTAAAGTTTATTTAAAAAATTGCAAGTCTACCAGGAAGTACGTTTATTTGATGACATTACTCTCCAGAAACCACTCATTTTAAAAGCTCCTCCTCTCTGGGCAGTTCTAATTCAGGGCTCACTTTGATTAATTCAACCCAAAACAAACTCCATTCTGACCAAGGACTTCATGTTTAAGACCGGTTCAAGAGAAATATTAACCATGTTATCAATGCAAGTTTTTCTAGCTTCTGTCCTTGATCAGAGAAAGGCACACGCTTGCTCTCAACTAGTTCAGGTATGACACAAACAGTCCCGGACAGCGGAGTTAACATTTCAGGCTCCCATCAGCTTCCCTGACGGGCTCGGGCTGACCACAGCTCAACCAACACCCACCCAACCTCTCCCAAAGCCTTTATCCCTACAGGCAGTTGCTTTCATCGCCACCACGCCTCTCATCCAGGCAGAGCTGATCGCCTTGCACGCAGCTACAACGTCCTCAACATCGCTAATTCTACACAGACAGCAGTGACCCTGCGCGAGGGAAGCGGGGAGGTAGGTTAAGAGCTGAGGAAGAGCAGAGCAACTGCAGTGCTACAGCAACATTCACTCTACAACTGCCTGCTGCTTTTCTCGGTAGCCAGGCACACGTCAGCATCAACTGCCTGCAGATAATAACCAGAAATCTATCAGAGCATCTGCGTTTAATGGAGGGGTTAGATATTGCTCGCAAAACCCCTTGGCTCCGTTGTTTCAAATAGCACCGACCTACTGGATTTTTTTTTAATCTGTTTCGAACCAAGTAAGGTAGCATCAAGATTTAGATCCAGAGCACAGGTAATACGATTTAACTGCACAGCTGTTACAGGCACTGCCACCGGCTTCTCAGCGCGTTCCTTTACGGAGGTGAACAGGCACTCTTGCTTAAAAAATGCAGGAAAAAAAGCTTCCCTCCTCTTGCATTAGTTTTTCTGAAGTAGTCACTTGTGGGGACTTGAGTAAACTGCGGATACAAAGATACAGGTTCACAAGGCTCTAGCAGCATAAGATTTTTTCAGTATATTCAGCTCTTTGGGGAGGAAGACAAGTTTCCTCCTTGCATTTTCAGAGCTTTCAGCTATTGGTTTGATAGCATAGTCACCAGTACCACTTCTTCTCCTCTTCATAAAACATACAGCTGAGTCAGTTCAATTTTAGGATTAATCCCAGCACAGCACAATTTACTATGAGTCATATCAATTACAGAAAATCTCAAACTTTGCCGGGAAAAATGATGGTTTTTCTTTCTTCACTTGAAATATTGAACTCACGTGTCTACATCTTCAGCAATTTATTAGCTTGTATTTAAATTGGATACGTTAAAGCATCATGCACCCTCCAATGAATGCAAAAGAAATACACAGACCATTTCTATTGTAATTAAACCCATATGTGCTACAGTTCATCAGCAAGGCAAGACTTCTCGGAAGAGGTCTGTGCCTGACAGAAACCAGCATCGTCAGATGCAAGTCCATCCATTTCATTTCTTTTGATCACATTTGCAAGGTATAGAAAGAGAAGGCAGGAATTTATAAATCTCAACAGCTTCAGTAAATCTAAGTACAGATAGGAAAGAAACTGGTTCATAGGCAAGGGAAGAGATGGAGAGTATTGCTGCAAACAAGCTGATGGTACAAGATTTTTGGCCCTTTTTAGTCTAAAAGATAAAAACAGCTACTACTAAAGAGGATAGAAGACCATTTTGGCTCAGAATTTAGACTAAAAAAATGCTTTCTAAACCCTAGCTTATTAAGAAACTGGGAACATAAAATTTAAAGTCATTGCAAGCTTAAATACCAGGAAAGTAGCATTGGGCACTGTACTAAAACAGGAAAGTTGTTCAGCTACGAGAAACATCAATTCCTTTCTCTAACTTCAAACAGAAGAAATCTACACAGCTAAAAGCTCGGTATTTGTTTCGTGGCCTCTGTGGGTAGCATAAGCAGCAGTGTTATTTTGCCAGCTGATCTGACAGAGTCCCTTCAAACGCAGGGGTGTCAGCAACTCCAAACGAGGGTCACTGTCCCCACTCTTGAATCCTACGCCCAAACTATTTCATTGATTGTGTCCTAGATGTTAAAAAGCTCTGCTCGTTCCTAGGAAAAGCCTGGACACAAACATACTCCTGCAACGATACCACTTGCAATTAAAGTGGAAAGTTTATGCTTAAGCTCCTGATTCTCAGGAATATCCTGACATCAAATTATTCTACATCTTAAATGCCCAATACTGTATGAACAGTACTAAAAATGAACACAAACTCATTTCAGCTTTCAACTTAAAAAACAAGGTACCAATTAAATGAGGCTGTCTATCAAGTCGTTTTATTCAGTATCTTCTCAAACATGACTTAAGAGTTAAGCTGACTTCAGAGAAGAAAACACATTCAGAAACTTCTCCCACCTAAAAGTGTTAAAGGCAACATACAGACCAGACATACAGACCTATGAGCTGCACACAGATTACCAATAAATATACAGAAACACCACAATAAAAGACAAGGTTCATCATAAAAGAAAAAGTCTGAAAACCGCTACTAAGACCGTTACAAAAATGAAAGTTGTGTGTATTTTTTTGCAGGCATGTGCAAGCACATTACAGTGTAATCAAAGCAGAACTTTGCTATTATTATTACTTTATGCAGCATTACAAGGTTACTGAGGTGCAGTGTTTAATAGTCTAGTCTACAGCTTTTCCTGACTGGAGGAATGCTCACCAAACTCACTATGGACCCACAGCATCTTCAACCGTCTGACCAGGGCAGCGTCACCCACCCCACCAGGCTGGTACACCAGAACTCACAGTTAGGAATCAGAAGTCCCAATAATACATGCAAATCGCTCCTTTACAAACACAAGCCGTGTGACGTCTGCTCACAGTAGGACTGACCGTCTCGTAAGCCTTCAGAGAGCTTTCAGCTTGCCTGCTTCATCTCTGGGTGCTTGCTACATCTAGGAGACAACGTCCTTCGCAAGTTACGGATGCCATTTCACGCCCGGAGCGTCCCCGTGCTGCTGCTTCTCCTACAGCCTCCCCCCAGCCACGTGCCCCCTCAATGTGAAGGGGCAAATTGCATTGACTAAGTATCAAAACTGATTCTAGCCTACCAGCTGAATTTGGTGATCGCTCCTCAATGCCTTTCCCTCCAAATGAAAACACCTTCCAGGTTATTCTTGGTCCTGACTCAGAGAAACTGATGCTTGAAAGTACCTGAAAGATACCGTCAAACACTTGGCATTTTCAATTATTTATCTTAAATTTTCAGCCACGTACAACTGGAAAATAAAAATCTACAGCACCATCTTCTAAAAAGGCACTTTCTGAGGACTGTCTTGCTTAAAAAAAATAAAAATCACTCCAAGTTTTAAACAGTGGAACCACTTTGTTTTAAAAGGACCCTTTGTTAACTACCCGTGTTAGCTGAGGGGCTCCTCAGACAGAATTTGAAAAGGCCAGGGCACATGGGATGCAAAGCGGATGGAGTCTCTCCATCAACACCCTTGTTCCTCTATAAGTGATGCTTCAACATTCTCCCTTGCAAGCCTCCCTCCTGCAATTCCTTCCCTTCCATATGCACCTTTGCCTACTCAGGGACAAGCATTTTTGTTTTAGTGTTATAGAGATTGGGATTCTTGAGATTCTGCTAGGGAGGTAAAATTCAGGATCCTACACGCATCTCTTTAGTAACTCAAATACCAAAAAAATACAAAATCATCTACTAGCAGAAAGCATCAATTAGCTCAAGCTCTAACCACTATTTTTTTCAGGCTTACAAAAAACGAGCGAATTGGCTAAGGGAAGTTTTATTTCAACATGTGCCGAAACAAAAATGCTATCTTAATACCCAACATTGACCTAAAGTACTGTCTTTGGGCAGAAAAGAAAAACAGGGAGTCTTCCCCTTTGACATCCCTACGGATTTTTTTGCTGGATCCAATCAATCTGCCAGTAGCAGCCAAAGAATTCCAGAGCACTGGAAGGGACAGAGGATCTGCCTGGCGCGAGCAGAGACCAAGACGGCCACTTAGAAATAATGATCTCTGAAAACCGAATTGATAGTTTCAAGGTACGTAATCTGAGCTTTTGATTCCTTGTTTACAAAAGTGCTTTGAGTAAAGTTCTAAACCCTCAGTTCACAAAACTGAGAAAATATCAAAAGAGGACAAGATATGAAGGAAGTGTAAAAAAAAAAAAAAAAAAAAAGGCCTCAAGCTTTTTGAACTGTAGTCAGAGCTTGGAATTTCACCAGAGTGAACTTCAGGACTAGTAGAAAACCAGTATTCAGAGCTGGAATTTGTACAGAAGATGACTATCTGGTATCTCACATTAACCATTTTATAGGACAGGAATTTGTACATGAAGCGAATCTAGCTTAGGACCAATCGCATCTTGAACTAATTTGACTGACAGCTTTCAGAAACCCACTTTACTCCTGAAAAATCATTTCTACGGCCAAACTTCCAAAAGGATGCCAGAATGAGCTCTACAGAAACAACTTTTGAACGTGTTCAACCAAATGACACACTGAACAGTAATACAGCGATCCTGAGTAGAACGGCCACAGCTGAAGTGCCCTACAAAAACAACAAAAAAAAAGCTACTTACAGTGGAGTCAGTCATTCTGTTAGCAGATGTTGCAAGTTTAACGCCTCGACTACAGAAACGCTCTACTCCCTTCCAACTTTGGATCTACTAGTCGCTAGAGATCACAGGTTTCGGCAAGGCTCCGTCCCGGGGGAGTGGGTCCCGCTTTGGCACGGTACCAGCGCTGCAGCTCCCGCTCGGCGTGGCCGATGCCCTACCAGCGTGCTCCCTGCCACGGAAGCAACGAGTGGCACTTGTAAGTACAAGCAAGGTCTCGGTCTGGTAAACTGGTACGGTGTCTTAGGAGATAGGAACCTGTTTTTTTTTTTTTTTTCTTTTTTTCTTTTTTTCTGTTTTTTCTAGATAGGCATATAAACGAGGCCAGCACGTCTGCAAAGTAGAACTGTCAGCCTTTGCCCACGTCCCTCCTTGGGCTGTACACGGACAGCTCCCAGAAAGTGAGGGGGATCTGGTACGCCGCTCAAGGTGTCCCCAAACAGCACATAAAATTTGAGATTTTTTTTTTTTTCTTTTTTAAAAGGAGAGCAGGTACAAAAATAAAAGAAATCCATATACTCTGAAAATATACCGGAAACTGCCACCACAGATGAGGTACCATTTATCCCAACCCCCCACCCCCAGACTGCAAACATCAAAATATATATGTTTTTAAACAAAGGAAGAATATCTGGCTATTTAATCTCAGTTAAAATGACAGCACCCTTTGTTACACTTGATATTTCACACCATTAATTCTCTTTTGAAAACAAAAACAAGATATCTATCTAACCTTGATTCCTTGCTTATCTCCTCATTCCTTAGTGCAGTAATTGTCCATCTCCATTTAAATAAATATAGCAGCTACAGCATCATAAATGTGTGGCCCTCACAACGCCAGTAAGTTGATATCATAATACAAATAAGTATCGGCACTTTACGTAGATATTTGCAAAACCAAGAATAGAGATTAAAACTTCCAAATACTCTTCACATGAAAACCAGGTAAAATTGCTTGTCAAGCTAGCGTTTAAGTCACTTTCCCAATGAAGTTGCTTTTTTTTTTTTTTTTTGGTGAAAGTAGAAAGCAAAAAAAGCTTCTCAGATCATAGTCACTGAGCGTGGGCAGGATGAGAAGCGTACAGTGTCTCTGAAAGGAGCATTAAAAGACTGTTTAAAAAGGAATTTTCATCTAAACGCCAGAAATCCACAAGAAACCTTTGTAAAATAGCTTCTTTAAAAAAATTCTCTTTTTTTTAAAACGTTGATTTTCTGTAAAAACCCTAACCTGAACCTTTTATAAACAGGACTACTAGCTAGAGTGCTTCTGAGAGGAAACCGTCAGGTCACTAAGAAAAGCGTTTCAGAGATCTACTTGGAAACCATCTTGCTCAGATTATTCAGCTACACCAACCTCCCTGCAGCAGTTTTACTCGAAGGCGCTGAAAGTAAGTGCATTAAGAAGTCAAGGAGCACGGCTGGGACAACCCTGGACCTGCAGATCCAGCTAAGGCGTGCAGCCCCCAGGAGACTCGGGATCTGCCAAATCTCCCCTGCTCACCCCAAACCTGTTCTGAGGAGCCCCAAAAGCCACCGTCAAACTGCCCGCTGGCGTGACTATTTCCAGTGCAATCGTAACTTGGCGAAGTTAGGCTGAAAACATTATCTTCCTGGATACTGGGAGATAAAATACGTATATACACTGTTTAGTAAAGCTCTTTGAGACAGTGTTGTGAACAGCACTACGTACATTTCCATACAATATACAGATGCACAAAATACAGTACTTTGTCTTCTGGCAGAAAAGGTGGGGGAGATTCATGCCTGTTGAAGCAAAATGGGCTCAGATTTTAGGCTCAAAATACAGTATATTGGCAAACAACGGATTTCAGGAGATAAATGACAGGAGATAAGCTACTTATACCAACCCACTGGTTTTCATGTGGAGAGCAGGTGGAGTTCAGAAGGGCTGGGATAACAGCAATGCCCATATAAACGATCTGCAGAATATATATACTATGAACCAGTGCAAATAAAAACAGTCAAAAATGCAGTTCACGAGTTTACAAAGTGCAAAACTCCCCAGTCCCCTCACTGAATAAACGCTCATCTCTGACATCTTAAATATTGTTTTACCTTTAAAGTGGAATGAAAGAGTCCCATTAGTTTGTTTCACATTTCAGTGATTTGAAGTTAGAACTATCCCAGCCCTCTTACTTTATTTGCAAAGTGAAATGAAGTTACCAATAACTTAATTTTAAAAGGAAAGTCATTATCAAAGAGGAAAAAAGCCTAAAAACTTTTAATAATTCCAGACATTTTATTGATGTCAAATAGATTTAATTAAGCATGTAAAAACTTAGATCTTAATAAAAAACCCTTTTCATTTACTTCAAATATCCTCCACTTTCGAAGCCAAAAATATGGCCAATTCCTTTGTTAAATCAAAATACTGCAGTGACAAGTAAAGCTTGAAGAGTTCTAGAAGCATTTTTGCTTTTTATTTTTTGATTTAAAAAAGGAAAATGCAAGATTCCTTCTGACTATAAAACTTTCCTTTCAAAATTAAGGCTTTTACTTTGTCCTTTTAAAATCATGGAGGTGTCCATTATCCCACAGTTAGTGGTACAAACACTGCTTTAGTACAGCTCAATGGACACAGATTTCCTTTAGAACGCTTATTGCACTAAAAGATAGCAAAAACAAGTTGTCAGTTTTTTTTTTTAAAAATAAACATGGTTACATTCCTAAAAAATAAAAGTTGATGTTGACCATATGTTCTGTAATAATTAAATTAAAGCATTATTATTACTCTAATAAATATAAAAGAAACAAAAGGAAGCTAAACTTCAAAAACATACATATGAAATCACATTAAGGTGTGAGAGGCAGCAAGTAAACTAGCATTTTTCTTTTTCCAAAAAGACCTTAGCTCTAAAGTTTCAGTTCTGGTGTTTACTATATGTAATCCCATAAAACCTGGGACATCTGATCTCACGTGAAGCTTCAAGATATTTGACTTGCCAGATAGAAAATAATTGAAACTTTTGGACTAGGTAAAACAGCAGCTTTAGTAAATTCACCAGGGAGCAAGAAGAGTTTGGATCACTACTGCCTGCACATAATACCACTAGCTTTGTTTGCTTTTTAAAAGGGAACTATTGGAGCTGAGGACTCCAAAGCTGTGAAGAAAGACAAAGGCAGCAGTTGGCTAAACTAGGTTCAAATTATTGGGTTAGTGTGCAAAACATCTTCCCTCCCTTCAATTTTTTCTAGTTAGTGCTGTACATTCAAATGTACTCAGATATGTTCACATTCCAACGCTGATGGCAATATTGAGAGAAAGATTCCTCAATGCACTGGGGTAAAAAAAATAATTATTTTTTTTTTGCACACTTTCCTCTCCCAAACAATCATTGTGATTGTTCTTGTAAAGGTTGTTTGCTTTTTTTTTTAATTACACCATCCTTATTTATTTTTTTTTGCAAAGATAGTTGTGCTGCCGAGCAACTTGAGGTAAAGGCATAAGAGGGTTAAACTACGAGAAATAAAAAAAAATGATGGCGGTGCTTCCTACAGGAGACCGCGCCAAAAAAGCAGTTGGCTGGTTTCATATTGCATAATAGTGCTGTGTTCCTCGATGAAGTAAACAATCTTCCTTGTGTCAATTTAAGGGTTAGCCTCTCGCCCCTGCACAGTGTCAACTTCAGCATGATCGGAGGCACACCCCATAAACCAACCCCACTGGAAACATACATTGTATGTGGCTTAATTTTTCAGTTCTTCCTTCTCAGTGAGTATGCTCCCATTTTATTGACTTAAGCGAAGTACATCGTGCGTAAGGTGTCTTGGTGAATTTGTACAGCCTTCGCGAGGGCCTGTGGATCTCTCCCATTGCTTTGTCCTGAAACATGGCTTCCTTCAGCACTGCAAGAAAATGAGAAAAATGAAGACAAGCAGGGCCATAAATCATATTAATTCCAAATAAAAGCTGCCTTTGCATCTCTTCAGCATTCTGGAGTGTAACATGGCAATATTAATAGAAACAAATACAAAATAACTACTTGTCAAAAGACTTGAGGTTGCTGAGCGAACAGACAAATCCCTTTACCTTGTTTAATTCGTTCATCTAAAAATACCTCATTGAAAATATATTGATGATTTTAAGTTCATAAAATACTTGTGACATACAAAGCAGAGCTAGGTGCAAGAAACTTAATATTTGCTTCACTCATTAATACTTTAAAGCAAAAAAAACTAAATGCGTGGCTTGATTCCTTAAGACCACATCAAGTAATAACTGCTTTATGACACTATACTTAATTCTTTTAATCTGAGTGTTACTCAGTCGAATCCACCAACCCCCTCGTCTGATACTCAGCACTAGCTGTCAGGAATTAGTACTTTAAGTCTAGTCACAGAGTTAACACAAATTAACTGCAAAATGAGAGGTAATTACCTATAGTCAGACGGCTTTATGCCCGACAACGGAGTAGAGATCAACATGGACAAAAACTTTAAGCACGTGTATTTTTCTTTACCTGTCGTGTTCTTTGTCCACAAGATGGTATCGTGCTCTGAATGCTACCAGGTGAGCATAATACGCTGGTGCAGGTATAGAAACTGATCGTGTACAGCGCACATACGTGTGGCAGAGCTGGTAAGTCAGCAGCTGAAGTTCATCTGCAGTAAAACAGTTATCATCCCACAAAACATGATAGTGTGAGGGACGGCTGGTACCCTAAGAAGAAGGGAACATCAGTTCACTTAGCTGTTTTTTTTTCCCCATACAATCAAGTCAGATTTTTAAGCTGAGAAAGGGCCAGACTGTCTAGTCTGAATTCCTCGGTAACAGCAGCCAAGGAAATTTCAGGCTTATGTCAGCCCTAAATGTATGTAGAGATTAATAAATGTCTACTGTTCACATTATATTACTTCAATTACCATTGCTTGTGCAAAGCCCACATACCTTTTAGGTAACCCTTAACAATTGAAGCCTGCTTCCAACATGACTGAACTGATTACACCACCTCTTAACCACCCTCAATTACAACTGTTTCTCACCAAGAAATTTCACAGAAATAATTGTTGCATTTAACTCTTTCCATTTCCTAACTTCTAATATGAAGACTAGAAATGTTTCCAGTATTTCAGAAGTTACCTAGGGAGTTCTATGTAAAACGTACACTTCCTTGCTTCTACGCAGTGTCACATTGCCTACAGGTTTAAGGGTTACAATTATTCTTTGGCATTATGCTGAAATAGATACTTGTACGTCAACCAGATGCACGCTGACTTTCACCATTACTACCTCAACAATTCCTTCCAGACCATAACAAGCACTGAATGCTGTGCAGAGTTCTTAAGAGCTCTTGGAAATTCTCCATTAAATGACTGACATGCAGTTACTTTGGAAGACATTGCTCTGGAATAAATGAATGCTCCTCTTCCCTCCTGCTTCTCCCTCAAAGGATGTGATGCACTAGAGTGTATGCACCTTACAGTGTAACCAGGTTATGTCCATAGTTGTATTTTAGCCAGTCTAGAAATCTTTTATTCCCCTAAGTATATATATAATCTCAGTTTAGGAGAGACTTACTTGTGGCTTGCTATAACAATGAGCTGCACCTACATCTACATTTGACATTTTTGCTGCAACTTGTATTGATACTTTTTTTTTTTTCCCTCCAAAGGGGACAAAAACTAGCTTGGCCAGACCTGGCATAAATGTGTAAGGAGAAAAGCAGTAGATGTTTTGATCTCTGAATAAAAACACTGCAATGATTCCAAACAAGAAAAAAAAACTTGCCTACTTAGACTAAACAGAGCTTACAACAACAAGGTCACAGAATCACATGATAAAAAGAAGTGAAGAATGATAAAAAGAGTGAACTTCTTCCATTTTTAACCAATATCCTGACAGAGTTTTTGTCATTAAGTTGATTCTCCCTTGTATTGTTGGCAATACCACCACACTGTTGGATTTCCCTAGTAAGGAACTGTTTGTAAGTACATTTGTCACAAAAGGAGAAAATGAGAACGTTCTGAATTCACACTTACTTACAAGACAATCATACCTGTATTCCAGCGTGGCTGCAGAGGTAAAAATCAAACTCATATGGATGTGTAATGTCTGTATCTACAGTTGTTCCAGCTGGAATATTGCCACTTCGTCCAACCTAAATAAAAGTTTTGTTAAAAACAGTGCAGCTAACAGATGTTTATACACCTCAACTATAATTAAAAATACAAGTTTGCATTTGAGACATGCAGCATTTCAGTGAAAGAACTGCCTTAGCACTGTCTGGAACGTGTCAATACGGTAATCTAGAACGTGTGACATGGATACTGTATTGCTCTTTACCATCTCAACACGGAATAAAGCAACCAGAACTTCAGAACCTTCAATGCCAGAAACCCAGAAAAAGCTGTGTACACATTTACGTTTAGAACTGTGAGCTTAAGTTAGGATTGACTCATTCAGAACACAAGTGTTAAGGATTCCATCATTTTGCATTTTCTTTGATTAAAGACTGCTGTAGACTTGGCTTTAGGTAGTTACAGTTCACTGTTAAAAATGTACCAACGGGCACTGTGACAAAGCCTTTTTTTAAAAAAGGTCAGTGATTTTCCAATTTGGTGTCACATTTTGTGCCTATCAATTCAACACCTTCCCTGGATGCAAACACAATCAGATTGACAGAGAAGCCCATGCCAATGTTTTCTATAGCAGTATATGTGCTTGACATCAAGCTTGTACTGAGATAGGACAACGATTACCCTTTCTGTTCTGTCAGCACAGAACAATCGTGTATGATGTCGTTTCTGCACCACAATATAGGTTATTCCAGGCTGGTAATCCTTCTCCAAACTGATGCAGGCTTCTCTAATGGCTAGCAGTTCGTAATACAAAACCTACAAGCACATGAACAGAATAGTTTAGGTTTTTGTCATGTTGTATTCTACACAAAATTCTTAATAAGTAGTTCGTAGTTAACCCTAGGTTCAACTTTGCCACACAATTATTAATCTTAGGGTGTATTAAGAAATATGTTGTTTCCCAAGATGCAAGAGTTTTTCTTCCCAGACAGGAAAGAAGGTGCAACTTTTCTAACCAAACATACTTAAGAAAATCTCTCCTAAAAAGGCTCAATTATTTTGTGATATCTTGGTACAAATATAAGCAGTACAGCTCATTCAAACAGGACAGGAATTATATAGGTGTTCCAAAAACCCAAGAGATGAACCAACCTGTCGAAACTGTCCTTCAGAGACCCCGTCTCTGTAGAAGATAATACGCGTGGGCTTGAACCGTGTTGACTTGTAGAACTGGATGAGAAGCTCTCTAACCATGGAGGCCAGATCTTGGATGATTTCCTGCCGGGGTCGCTGAACACGCACTGTGGCACAGTACCGGCTTGGATGAGCATCCATACTACCTACAACCTTCAGGGGAACATTACATGACTAAAAGCTACAAGATCAATCTATAAAAAAAATGAAATAGCAAAAAAGCCAAGAAAAGAATTTTCAAGTAAAAGATGCTTGCTTTAAAAATAATTACAGTAACATTTTAACTGGAACTTGTGGTAGGTACAGGTATAATACCTTTTGAATAGAGGTATGTATCTTGCCCTCCAGGCTCCCTGAAACACATCTGCAGAAATTATCTGCCTAGAGTCTTCCCCTCTATTGACAGTACACTGACATGTACTATTATAATCAATAAACTGACTTTTTTCCTTTGATGTTTTCTCGCCTTTTACATGGAGAAACATTTCAGTTTGCCTTAGTTACTTAATGCAAAGAGGCAGTTTCCATAACTGCAATCAATGACAAGTAAAATACCAAGGGGACAAATTAGCAATGGACTGCCCACATAGCAAGCATCCAACAATCACGCTGGTGGGACCATACCAACATAAGAGTTAAAACACATCAAGAATAACCATGCCAAACTAGGCCTTAATTAAGCCTTCCTCTTTCGGAAATGCAATGTTATTAACAAACATCTCAAAGCTGCATTATTTCCTTTACAGTATTTCTGCAAGACTATTCTATTTAATATGACTGCTATTTTACCCCAATTTAAAAATAAAATGCTAAGAAAAAGTATCAAGTGGTGTTTTCCTTTTAAAGAGGCGATTTCTGATAATATTGGAAATGTGTACCAAAGAACTGGCATAAGCCCTGAAAGATATCTGACAGCCATAGGTGCGTTTACTATTCTAACATTTACCCAAGACGAAATAACAATGCTGATTTAATAAAACTTACAGCAGCTATGGAAGGCTTCTTTCCATCTCCAGCAGGAGGGTGAGTGACATCGGCTCCCAGAAAGATCACTGGCTGCTGGAACACAGAAGGTCTTCAAAAGAAAAAAAAAAAAGTGCTAAGTCACACTTGCAGATGAACAGTTGGTGCAAGGTTATTGCTCAATATGGGGCTTTGTTTCTATTTCAGCTAAGCTGCACAGACTTTCTTATCAGGTACTCCGTCCAAACCTAAACAATGAAATCTTTGTGCACGAGATGTAAACTTCTACAACGCTGTAACGGTCATTCCAAATCACACTGCCATGTAACTGCAGCATGATTCCAGTGGAGAAAAGCCAAAGAGCTACACCTTTACAGACAGTATCTTACAGAAATTATTATTCTACCAGTTGATTACACTTGTGCTGTGAGGCCAGCTAAGCACTGCTTCAGTGCTTTATCAGCCATGCAACAGATGGCTGGGTGCAGCAGCACACACGTTATTCTGGCTTACAGGATATAAGGCAGCAGGATCATCTCCCAGTGCCTTCAAAATGTGTTCCATGTGCCACTGCTTCACGTTTAGACTGATTCCAAGGTTTCAGAAAGTCTCGGGAAAGAAATCCTAAGACTTGCTCTCCATTAAGTTTTCCTGGCTTGCATTATGCTCATTTCCACTGTTGAAGAATAGATATGCTCTCGTAATGCTTAGAGACCATCAGAATTTCTTGTCTTCAGGACTGACAGACCTGTGCTTCTTCAGAATGAAGCATGGAAAGAAAGATGGGAGGACGCCTGGCTTGGACTTACAACCCTACTGAAGGCTTCCAAGCAAATGGAACATAAGCACAAACAGAGCACAGAGATTACCCGTGCAAAAAAAAAAACAAGTGTGAGCTGAATTACTTAGCCTAATAAAGTGGGAAAAGTAGGATGCCTTCAGAATACTTCTACCCCTATTAGCAGCACACTGGTATGCTAACCAAGAGTTACATCTCTCTATGATGTGTTGCATACTCCTAAATCTGCAGAAAACTTCTAACTGCAGTAATATTTCATCTCTAGAACTGCAGCTGCTCTTCAAATTCTTGATACCGATCAAACATCTGGAAAAACAAGACAGTTCACAGGCCAACAACTATTCAGGGCCCATGCTAGAAAAAATTTAATTGTCTCATTCTCACATACTTCCAGAAGGATACTTCCAACTAAATTTTGGGTACATTTAAATTTTGGATGCTAAATATCAAACTTAACCACATTTGTTAAAAACAAAACCCAAAAGAGTCTCCACAAAGATTCTTACCGTTGATGAGGTACAAGGATGTTGTTGATTCCTCCTAATTTAACATTAATCTTCAGGCACAGGTTTGAAAGGGTCTGCGGAGATGTTTTAATGACGTTTTTGACTTGAACACACTGTGTGGCCATTCCCAATAGTGTATCTCCCACACGCTTCACCTCCGCTGTGAAACAAATATTAGGATGCAAATTGAGTCCACTTGAAACTACTGGTATGTTTTCATCTTAAATTACGTCATAATAATTGCAATGTAGATACTCTACAAAATAACAAATTTAGCTGCATGCTCAGAATTGCTTCCAATTTATTTTAACTTCAGACAAAGCATTGGTTTCTTATGTCTAAAGAATGGTCCTGAAGAATTTTCTAATACGTGCTGGGCATCTGTTAGAATGATACTTGACCAAACAGGTAAATACAGAGGTATTTCCTTACCGTACACCGGTGTTTTCCCCGGCAGGATGACAATGATGAGCTGAAGCCCTGAATAGGTGTTCTTGAGGTGCCGAAACATGGGCTCCACGCTGTCTGCACCCTGGGCGTATTTGCAGAAGCAGGGCTGGCCTTGGATCGGCATCCCTGCATCCTTGGAGATCTTGCGCAGCTGATCTGTAAAACCCCTAAAGATGAGAAGTTTACTGGGTTTTTGTACCAGCAAGAGCACACGTCAACCAAAGCATAAAGGGGGCAGAAGAACTGTTACTCAAATGGAGAAAAGGATTCCACCTAACCTTCAAAGCAGCATTTTTAAAACATGCATTACATGACGGCTATACAGCTTTAAAATACCATAGGCCAGAACTGAAAAAAACATTGAGGCCTCTAGTACTCCATTCAAGATGCTAAAATGCAAAGCAGCAATGTCACAAGACTGAAACAGTGTTTTGACTGTAGCTTCCAGCAAGGAAGCAGCTTGAATTCTCTCCCTAACATCTTAGAAGTGTAAAGCCAGATAAAATGCTCATTAGGTTTGCTGTGTTCGTGCTTTTACAAAATGGTTTAATTAAGAGAACTGTCCAAAGCCTGAACTATGACATGCCTTACTTCAGTATTTCTTCTCTGCACTGTCTCTGCGTTGCAAAACAAGCTATAGCCCACATTTTGATCTCAACACCAGTGTGGAACTGCTTCCCTCGCATGTCCCATACTCCATGGCTTGGGGTTGCCACCGTTCGATTCTGTGGAAACAGAAGAAACACACTGACATGCAAGTGAATGAAAATGAGAAAGCCTACGCTATTTACAGTTTTAGGGTAAGAAAAAAACAAAGCTTGCCATTTGAATTCTGATCCCTGTGCTGCACAAGGCAACTGAAGTGGTTAAAATTGTCAACGTGCATGGGAAATCACTCTTTGAAACCCGTAACAGAACCAAAATTAAACCCCCCAAAACCTCACCCGTCCTCCATACTGCAGCATTGGAGCTGGGAGCACACGCCCTGTCACATGGGCCATCTCATCCCGGACTTTGAACTGGAACTCTTGAACAAATGGATCTGCATCGTAATTTGCACTTCTCACCTAGAAGAGTTTTTACATGTTACATGTCAGCTCAAAACCAGACCATTTCAGATCTGCTTATAAGAATATTGAACTAAAAATATTCAAGCCTTACATTTCAAGTCAGCTAAAACACTACTGTTTAGAGTGACTGAATTCAGCGGCAGATATATAAAAAGATAAAGATATACGCTGGCGTTCTTTGGTGAAAATATTTAAGTTTGTACTGAGGAAAGCAGTCAAACACTCAGTCACCCATTCAGGAAATCTACAGGTGACTTGAAGAACACAACATAAGAGACTTTTTGCAAATAAGCAGCAGGCTGTGATCCAGTAAAATAATTGTCAGGCTGGGGTCAAGGCATTAGTGTGCTTTAGTCCAGTGTCATTTACTGAGTAAGGTCACACCAAACTGAAATTTAAGAACTAACCAATCTGCTTATTTCCTCTTGCCTATCTGGAGCAGATCTTGCTGTGGCCTTTATCATAGTTGATGTCTGATTGTCTGTTAGCTTCTTGATACACCGCTGGCCAGCCACGATATTACATACCTTGAAGAAAAATCCACATTTAGAAACAGATCCCAAGATACGATACATGTACAGTACTATGCTACCATTACAAAACACACCTCCAACGCGTTTAGAGCTAAGCAAAAGTGTGCAGTTGTTTAATCTTTAAAGCTCCTTAAAAATGTAGTTAATGGTAAAATAAGACATAAGGAAATAAAGAATATGTAAATATGCAAACATGCTTGCACTACAAAGTGCACTACTTCTTTACATCTCGCAAAAAGATACCGCCTACCAATAACGAGCTGATTTATCAGAATAAATTCATTACTTCTAAAGGCAGGTAGGTGTGTTTCTGTTCCTGTCCCACTTGTAGGCAGGGAAGATGAGGATATTTCAGCTGAAGGTTGTATTTCTCTCTGAAATACTGTGCTACTGTTCTCTCCACAGTCTGTCCATTTTCTAACTGTAAAGGAAAGCTGAAGAGAGATATATTTTAATCAAACTTACCAAAAGCTTAGTTGGCAAGTATCAACAACCCCCAGATGAATATTAGATCCCATTACATATTCAGTGCCAAGCTATTACACATTTTATGCTCTGACAAAAAGCATCTTACGTTTGATGACTTGCAGGCCTTCTTGTGACATTACAAACACGGTATTTCCGCCTCATCGTTCCACAATGAGTCACTTCTACCTTTAGACCTGCACAGAAATACAAAAAAAAATATGTCATAGCTACACAAAAGCTTTCACAGGAGACAAGTTTTCTTATGAGTATGTTCTAATCCAGTAGCTGTCATGGTCAGAGCTCAAACAGCACAGAACAAAAAGTTATTATTCTCTAAACATCCTGCTTTCATTTTAAGTGGATTTCTGACTAATCAGGTATTTTCCTCAAAAACAAATCAATGTAAAATATTTAACATTCAATGTCATCTGAATTTCTCGTTGCAGTTTCATTTAGCAGACATATGACTAACCTCGGACAGAGAGTGCTGTTTTTACTGTATCCTTTTGTTCTCATTCTCAGTGCTGTATTTCCCTTAAAACCAGCAGTTCCAATAAATTTAAAAGGGCAAAGGCAGATTTCTCCCTTATGTTCACTTTTCCTAGCCTTGCAACCACAGTCAGCCTATAATTTTCTGTACTTTTCACCAAGTTCCTTTAGCTTTCGAGCAGCTGAAGATCTGGTCTGGAAGCACCCACCCTATATGCCACAGGCTCACCAGACATTACTGTCTAACCACAGTAAATACTGACAGCAGCAACAGCAGCCTCATCAGATTTTCAGCAGTTATTTCTATAAACTGCAAGCACTGACTGCCTGTAGTGTACACAGAGTAGACTCAACCTCTGCTGGAAGTATTGAGCTTATCACACGGGTGCTGCATAGCACAGCCACATTGTTACGCTTTTCCTTAGCCCCACGGAAGACAAGACAGTTGAAAACAGCATTCCTACCCAAATTATTCCACTACAGTCCACTAACAGAAGGTTTAGAGAAAGCAGGATGATTCGTCCTGTCAAGGCTCATGTGGATTGCAGACCACAGAGTGAATACCCCGGATCAAATCAGGTCCCTTAGTCCCAGAGAGGAGATACCACGACCACTTTACTTGGTACACAGACATCCCAGAGAAGCATTAACTGTGCTTCACTGATTCCTGACAGCACTAATTACAACATTAATACCAGTATTACTTAGAGGATGGCATAACCAAAAAAATGCTACCATTGACCTGATATAGCACAAAAAGGAAATACAAAAGATGAGCCATGAAGCACTGTGAATACACTGATATCTGGAACCCGTTCACTGCTTTGTCATTAATCTGCTGTGACACCACAGACAACACTACCCTCCCTCAGAGCTCACAGAAACTGCAAATTCTTTAATGCAGGGTTTGTTTCACTATACATAATCACACCTTGGCTGGAGTTCCCTGATACTACAGCAATAAAAATAAATATTGACAGCAAAGGTAACCTTTTAATATTTTCTGACTATGGTGACAGAGTGTCTGAGGCATGAGAAGAGGCAGCTTCTCATTCTCCAGTTATTGGTCTTCCAGAATGAAGACAGACAAATGTAAAAAGGAAGCACACTAGAACTACTATAAATATTTCCTTAAAGGTGTTTTTTTGTTTGTTTGTTTGTTTTTTCTTTTCTTTTCCCCAGCTAATGACTATTCCATGAGCAATCACATCAGTCCATGACTATAGTTCAGATTTATTATTTGCTGGCCAGTATTTCAATACAGCCTTGTCTTGCATCAGGTAACACAAGCATTTCAGAGCAGAGCTTTGAAGAGCTGAACTCTTTTCAAGGCTTCTCTCTCTGCAAATTACACTGGAATGAAAGGGTATGGGAAAACACAAAGAAAAGTAGCGTGTATTAAGTGAAACTACTCTGACCAGTAGCTTATGCAATACTCTGGAATGGAATTTGGCCTTCAGCTGCAAGTTATCAAGTGGTACTTATTTTTCCATAAGGCAATCAGTTATTAGAAGTAGTAGTCACTGCAATAGCATACTCTCAAAGAATCAATGATGTTGCTTTGAAATCAATGTTCATTTTACCTCAGCATTTAAACAGCGGGAGACCTACAGCACAATACCACTATGGCCTTGACGACCCCTGCCTCTAAAAGGTTAGCCAGCCAGCAGGCAACAGCCACTTACCTCTAACCAGGCAATAAACAACACACTTGCCCTTTCCTCTCTAAGCCACTGGGAACATCTCTCATTTTTCATTTCTGCAGAGCCACATTGTCTCGTTCAGGACTAGAACTACAAACATGTACTGCAATTCTCCTAGCAGTCCCAGGGCCCTTCTGATGTGTGCTAACTAGAAGGTTTCCAGGTAGAGCAAATTCTTGGAATTCCCTTGAGTTACCTGGGACAGAACAGTTACATTTCTACTCACCCTTTATCTCTTTGGTGAATTTTACCCGATGAGAATCAGTCAGAGGTCTTGGTTGTTCATCAATATTATGAATGTCAAGAACTTCACACATAAACTGAATTACAGGTTGTGCTTTGTAGAAGGCAGTGGCAGAAACTAAAAAGAACACATTATCACGTGTAAAAAAGGCAAGTCAGAAGGCTGTTAAGCAGTAGATAAATGAATTCCAACTAATCCCCAACAAGATGTTTGTTGTACAGCACTCACTTTTAAAACAGATTAGCAAGGTTTGCAATAAACACACAAACAAAACCCACGGTGACACATCAGTCTCCAGTACCATCATCCTACAACTACTTTGCATTTCCGGGCTTTGGAAGGGTTTTTCCCCAAGTAACATTTATTTCTAGAGAGCTGTAATATCCCAAAGAGACATTCTCTGTCAACTCTGTATCGAGCTACAAGCAATATGTAAGATGATTTTGTCAGTGATATGAGGTCTGCTCAATTACTTGAGTATTTGCTAGCTACATAAGCACAATTTTTGTTACTGTAGTGCTTAGTGCAGCCCTTGATCCACCACTATCTCCTACCCTCCCTGCACACTAACTCCCCAGTCACACTAAGTGACAACATACTGTATTTAAGCAGGACAGTTGACTCATTCCACAGAAGGAAGACCACAAACTATGTGCTTAGCAAAGTTATAAGCGACTGAAACAACACCTTTTAGTAAGAAATGTGAAGTAGCACTAGGCTACCGCTCTAATAGAAGATAATCCATATGTTTCAAACTTTAAATAGCAACGACAGAAGTGAAATAGTGGACAAGCACTTTCTTAGTTTCCCAGATGTACCCAAACCACCACATCTCTGTGCTGATACAACCAAGCATTCTTCAGACGTGTGTCACTGCAGCAGGCTGCCAGCTTCGCATGACGCACGCCGGCCACCACCTCCGGATGCCGACTACTGAATGAACACAAATAGCTTACACCCCCAGCGGCTGGCAGCGCGCCGTTTGTCTCCCATAGCAGCAAAAGCGATACAGAGAGAGAAAGTGATTTTGCAACGAACCTTGCACGAAGGTAAACAGAAAAAAAAATAAATCACACGATGGGATTTGAATGTAATCCTTACAGCCTAAACCACAACATCAGGTGATCAGCCTATAAACTGTAGCTTAACGACAAAGTTAGTGAAAGTCTTTAAGATAAAGTTATTGAGTGTCTCACTCCCAGAAAGGACTGAAAAGGTTCTACTGCAAGAATAATTACTATGCTTTTTAACATTGACAGGAAAAAAACTACTTTAACAGAAGGTAATGGCGCAGCGCATCATAAATTGGTATAAATTAATACTCTTGTCCTCCTTGAGCAGGAGTTATCTCAGTACCTTGCACACATGCTAGGATTGGTTATTTCTCAAACGGGAAATATTTTTACATTCCTTTTTCAAAGAATAACTAAGTCATAGTTGCTCTCTGAATGGTAATTTTGAAAGAGCCAGCCCATCACTCGGTGATCTTGGAGGTCTCTTCCAACCTAGATGATTCTGTGATCTGATGTTAAATGAGTATCATTCACAATTCAGGCAAACCACAGCAGTGGACACGCACGTTTTTGTTATGAAAGCTCAGTATTACGTTGACATTTTCATTACGCTTTAAGACAGGCTCTACACACAACCTGACTTGGAGTGTTTAACCAAGTTCAAGAAGTCAGGCTACTTATATTGGTTTTAGAAAGCATTTCAAACAGGCAGTGAGAACAGAACGCGAATTACAGAAAGGTTTAGGCAGCACCTGCATCTCAAACCCTGAGATTTTTCAATAGGGGCTTTAGCTACCAGGCAGACTCGGAGTGCCTACAGACACAAGGAGTCTGGCACATGCACCAGCTGATCTCAAGTACATTCATCTGGGACTTAAAGTGTAGCAAAGCAGACCTGATTTAGCATAAGAAAGCCCACCTTAATTAGCCCTATTTACATAAGTATTTGTGATACACTTTACAGTTTCCTTGTAAGCACTGAACACCACCTACTGTGGACAGCTGCACAGAGCCATGTTAAGCAATCTGTCTGTCTTCTGTGGATGCACCAGTACAGAAGTGAAGAAGGAAAACAAGCTGTGCTTGTTTTATAGGCCTTTTCTCCCTATAAAGGATTTTGTTTTTTAATATGGCAGGTAAACTTCTGCTCAAACGCTGGCATGACAACAAAAATGAAAAAAAAGACCAGGATTCTAGGCAGCTTTTGCCATAGAGGTCTGGTCTGAATTGGCTGAAGAGAAAGCCAAAGTATGCATGGATACACTTTATTATTACAATCTCACTCAACTATTGTCATTACAACTCCTGCAGCAGGTTGCCTTTACAGTTAACGTTCCATTTTATAAGGATATTACACATACTAAATCTTTAAACCGAGCCATAAGACTCAAGTATTTTTCAGATGAAAATCCCTTGCACGCAAAGAGATTAAAGTTTGGGAGTTTGCTTATTCTGGTACAAATTCTAGCAAAATACCCCAAGTTATTTTAACTCTTCTTTACAAAAAAGGCAAGAAATTATCGTAGATGGCTCCCGGTTACTAAATCCTTCTGTATAGAACGCAGTAGAAGTTACTCTGTTACCTAAGTTTTAATATTATAAACACAAGCACATGACAGTAAACAGATTGAATTTCCAGGTCACACATTTCCAGGTCACATATTCTTAGAGGCAAGTGTTACGATCTTTATTCTCAACTCTGAATCCCAACTCACCATCAATATTGAGCATCATCTTCCACATGGCAGGCCGAACAGACTGATGGAATCCAAACCAGACCTCCCTGCCGCCACCCAAGGGGTGATCGTAGCCTTCCGGAGCTGAGAAAAAGGAGCGGCCCACAGGGGTATACCTAGCCAAAAAAGATGACCACACGTTTATGCTATCACTTTTCCAATATAAGATCAAAAACTGTCTTAAGAGATCATAACACACAGCATTATTATTATTTTTTGGAATTTTGTGCACTGGGATCGGCGTCAAGTTTAAACAATACACTGAATGCTGGTGTTTCCATTGCAGTGTTTTTAAATTCAGACAAAATGCTTACTAGTTTTTGCAAGATGTTTACTTCTCCTTTCTGATCTTCCACTTTATTAAATGTAACTTCCATCACAGCACAGATTCTGTACAACAGCATTGTATATACTGGACTGACTTTCAAATATCATTTTGCACGTTTTACTACAGAACATTTGATTATGTCTCTTGGTGTACACTGCATTAAAACTGCAGTGGTAACGAAGAACTAGAGAAACTAATGCTTTTTGACTAGAAAAGAGAAGTCCACAAACCTCCATGCTTCCTTACGTTCCAAATGTACAGGCATTAGTACAGACACAACAGTCTTTCACATTTCCTTAGGATCTGGGTAGCTGAAGAAGACTGGCTTCCACAAAACCACAGATCATTTCTAAGAGTCAGTGACACCCAATGAAAAACACCAGTGTAAGGTAAAGCCAGCAATCCGAAAGTAACTTCCAAGGCCCAAGGAAGGCAAAAATTGAGATGGCCTTCTCTAACATTTCAGGGTTCTGAGATCAAGAATAACAGACATGGTTAAGACAGGATCTAGTCTCAACAGCATATTTAAATCATGAGAACCATGCACCATTGATGGGCATATCAATGAACTAGAGACTCATGCTTTTAGATAGTCACCGTGTATGCAATTTGTTGGATCTTGAACAGAAGATGTGAAAGCAGTGCTCTAGCATACTGTAACTCTCCGTCTTGCAATTAAGACCTAATATAAGCATCTCCTGTTTCTTGATCTTTCCAAACAAACACATCACCTGCTCTGGAGTTTAAATGTCTACAAAAATACATACTTCTACTAATCAGGTGTGCTGCATGAGGGTACGATCATTTTTTTTTTCACCTGTGAAAAAACCGGGATGAAGGTCTCCCAGTGGGGATACTTCAGGTAAAGACAGACTGCAGGAAGACAGTGAACCTACTTCATGGAGGGTAGGTGTCGTAGCACCACATCGACAGCATGAACAGGGTTAGTGCTGATAGGTTTGTCTAGTTCCAGAGGCTCAGGCAAGGTTCTTCCTGTCAAAACTTCATGCAGCAAGTGCCAGCTCACCCGAGAAACAAACTTTATTGACACTTTGAAGGGACGATCTTTTCCACCTTCTCCTGGTAATGTCACATCCAAATCCACCTGGGTGATTGAGGGGAAAAAAGAAAGTCACTGTTTAATTCTTGAGTTTGCTAGGATTCGTTTGTCACCTCTAACACCTGAAATCAGAGGCAGTATTGGAGCAGAACCACCTACTTTGTATTTATTGAACTGGAAAGCTGGGAAAGGAGGATCTACTTTGCAAGTATCACTGCCTCAAAACTCCCTATTAATCTGTTAGATACCTATATTGAAATACACCTAGATAAGAGCTGGACTGCAAGGTTTATCCAGAAGTTACGTCTGACAGTTTAAATGCAGTTACTAACACTACATATACACCAAACATCCTTAAGATACAAAAAAAAAAATCAGATGCAGAATTCTTGACTTAAACTGAATACTTCATTATTTGCTGTCCCTGCAAAAGGACGGATCTCAGGATCTGCTTTTAACAACACACCAAGACTCCATTCGTTTTGATCGATGGACAGGTATTTTCACTCCTTCCCATAAACGGGCCAGAGAATCAAAAACCGAGCCAATTAGGATATAGCACACTTGATGAAGTACATAATTCAATGCACTAAATAAAGCGAACTGTAGATGTGGTTCATGGAACTGTCATCTTGAATTAGAAAACTCTTCATTCCAAAGAAACTGTAGTTTAATTTATTAACAGTACTTCACAGTAAGCTGTATTACAGTCTGTAAAACTGTTCAATAGATTACGCTGGAGAAAGAGGTGATTAAGTTCTAGGGGAGGTTCTGAATGCAACTATGACATGCTATATATGTAATATATTTACCTAATATGTATGTAATATATTTACATATATTGGAATTTACAGAAAATACATTAAAAGGACTATTTCAGCACAGATACCTTGAGATATTTTCTGAATTCAGCAATATTAGAAGTTGAGCTTGTTTCTTTTGCTTTTCTAAGCAGCTGTTACAAGTACCATTGTTTTTCCAGTTGTCTTACCCCAGTAGTGGCCACAGGAAGTGGATTGGCTGTATAAAGGCTTCTTTTCCCATCATAAACTGGTCTACGGTCCCCAAATATTGTCACTTTAAAATGCTGCACCATTGAGTCCACCACCTCCCTAGAAAAGTTGATATTTACATTGAAAATGTTTTCAGAGAAGTTTCATGCTGGAACTGGCTCCCACACACGCTGTCTTTTGCCGAGGCAGTTTCAATAAACACACCGCTCGAGTCGATTATACAACACCCACCGATATTCCCGAAAGGTGCTTCGCACGCTGCAGCTACGATAACAGAAAAACGCTACAAAAATCAAATCACAATCGGTGCAAATGCTCAAGTACCAGAAAGTAATTTTGCTAAAATCATACAGAAAGTACCAGAAATGGCTGAGGCCTTTCCATAACCTTTATAGCCAAAGCAAGGATGCACTTCCCTCGGAAGAAACCCACAAGCTGTTATGAAAACCTGGTACAGAGCAACGCCAGCCCATGGAAACCGTACAAATGAACTGTACCCTGTACCCAGTAACACACATCTGCTCTTCAGCTAACAGGTTTTGAATTCTGCCTACGTTTTATAAAAAAACCTGAGGTGGCCTAATAAAAGTCTTACCTTTGTCATTAACAATCAGATTTTTCAATAAAATCAAGTAAAGATCAAATTTGCATAGTTAGATTCTCCTAACTTTACTGTGAGCTGGTGGCAATAAGAAAATAGGAACGCGTTGTAGAGAGACACGAGCACTGAACTTACACTTGAAGAAGCCACCCAATTTTCATCTCATGTTAAAGAAGTCTTCTCAACGCAAGTAGTGCATACATCGGATGCAAAGAGACTTCAGCAATTCCTCTGCCTGGAACATGCCTTCACGTTTGGAACTCATTGGGGATTCTTTGTGCTTCAGTGGCACCACAAATTGTCTCAACGTGTCATAATTCCCTTATTCTACAGAAATTAAACACTTTCCTTCTTCAGCATACACGTAACTAGCACGTTTGCAACACAGAAGCTTACTCATACCATTTCCTGACCCGGCAACATTAGCCTAAAGCCCTCAGACAACAAACACCAGCTTCCTCTCCAAGCAGGGTGAGAGCAGCACTTTCACCTCTCAGCTGGGACTTGGAGAAGATCTTCATCTGAGCTCACTTGAGTCTCAGCATCCAAGTCCTTTCACCGGCCAAAAGCAGAGCATACTAAAGCTGCTTTAACGTGTCTGCTCAGTACTCGGTTGTGCTCTGGCACAAGTCCTTCTGCCCCCAAGCCCCCAAATGCTCTGGCACCCCGCTCCCTTACGCACGGTGCTACGCGTGCAGCAGCAGCTCTCTGTAAGCGCCAGCTCCATCGCACGACCCACGATAAACGCAGATGGATGCACATTAGGGACCAGGAACAGAGCAGGAGGGACAAGGAAGAGGCTCTGGGAAACAAAACTCATGCCAGAGTCGTCTCCTGCTCTCGCACAGACTGACAGCTTCAAGGCAAGGCGTTACTGCCTTCCGCTTTCCAGCTTACGACACAACGGAAACAGTGGTAAAGAACATCACTGCCAAGGAAAGGGAAAAGGAAACACAAGAGAAACTCAAGTTTTTAAAGCCTCCATACAGGTTGAAGCTAGCAAAGGTGCAGGTGACTTTTTAAAGCAGCAGCTGTTCAGCAAAATCTTCAAAAATTAGACTTAAAAACCTATTTATTCCCAACCCAGGCAGCCAAGATGTCAGTCAGAAACTATTTCGGGAGCTATGGAAACCCACCGACTTCCCAGCAGTAATTGTCACAGCATGAAGAGAAAGGGGAAAACATATTTCTATGAAAATTCTTCAAAGGATGTATAGTCCAGCACGCTGATTTCAATTTAGACTAACAAAAGCCATTCTTCTCTGCATAACCCACAGCCCTCTCAGAGGCACTTCCTCTGCAGATACCATATTCTTTTGCTGGGCTCATTCATCCAAGCTCTTGCAGTTTTTAACTAACATCTCCTACATTGTTACATGCATTAAAGTTGCTAAAGTAGGATTATTTTTAACCAATTTCATGGTTCCCTACTTGGGGGAAAAAATAAAACAATACGCACGCAAGACTTACCCTCGGCTTTCAGATTTTAAACTACAGGTTATATAGGAGTCACATTTTACATACTGTTTGCTATCACATTAAGACAAATTAATTAAGTCTATCATTTGTAAACATGACTATTAAATCAGACAATCTGAGACCAAGGGTACGTGCAAAGGTGTAGCAGCTGCAAACAGCCTTCAGGAAATCATTGTTACTATGCAAAAATATCTACAACTTCACGCAGAACTACTTTACAGACTCAATACTTTTGCCTCTCTCCACAAAAGCTGAAAATTTCAGAAGACACGGCATTTATCCAAAGCATAGCCAACCAAGACGAGCTTTGATAAACAGATCTAATTCTGGAAGCAAGCTTGAAATTACCCTCCAAGCAGGGCCATGAAAGGGAAATATTTATTTATTTTTAAATCAAGCTTAGCTGCTATCCTAAAACCATTTCAAGTTCACTATTTTCAAGCATCTGTAGTTTTTTTTTTCCCCCACTTTTAAAGAAAAACCTTACTACACAGAGAATCACAGACCCTGCCTGCATGAGTGATCAGAGTTCCGATAGCTTTGATTTAAAGCTTCCTTTAGTCTATTTTAATCCCGCATTTCCATGCGAAAAAGACTTTTTAGTCAATAGATTTAAATGAAATGGCATTTATCTGAAAGTCATACAAACCAGTAAGTCAGTTTAGAGTGGTTTGTATTTTCTTTGTATTCCTAGGCCCATGGTTTCACGAGCATTCTTCATTTAACAATACAGTAAATTAACTTTTCATAACAGTGAGATTATATTAAATATTAATTCACACAGGACTATCATACCCCTATTTTAGCAATTTATTAGTTTCCTTTTAATTCTTATTTCGTGTAGGCATTTCCATAGCCTTCATAACTGCAGTTTCCAGCTAGCAGGGGGAAAAATCCCCAGCCAGAATCAGGCACTGGCGTCGTATTATTGTTAAAATGCAAAATCCAGGGTTTCACGGATGAAAGAGGAAAAGATTGCTTCTCAGCTGTGCTGAACTTTCTAACTGACGAAATGGATTTCACAAGAGACGACCAAGTAACTCCGCCTAAAACGTTATTCAATGCAGAGAAGAAATACAGGAGATACAAAAGGTTGCCATCTTTTACAAACAAAAAGGTATTATTATAGCTCTAATATCAGGCTTTCAATTTACAGCACTGTCCAAAGGGGCTTCTTTGGCTACCAAAATTTATAAAGTTTAGGACAAAATATACCAAGGCCACGTATAAAAAGCTATACAAGCAATCCGATAAGGCTGAAGAATCAAGAACCCAAAATGGGTAATTTGTTGGATCACCAAATGAGTGGGGATCCAGAGCATGGAAATATTCTCTCCATCTAACCAGCAATGCAGAAATACAGGAGTAGGAAGGGATTTAATCGACCTAAGTCCCAGCAGCTGTGAAAACAAGATGAGGTACAGTGCACTGTACAAAATGCTCTAACAGAGAGGACACACGTGGAGCTCAAACCAAGCCTGATCATTTCAAAACACAATGCTGATTCCATGAAACGTCTCCTACAAGGGCAAAACTAGCTTGTTTGCAGCGCTTTCATAGCACTGCTCCCACCAGCAGCTTTCCCGTCTCCTCCCACACCTACAGAGGTGGCTTTCAGACACTAGCTTCCGATCCCATATGAATCAAGTTTGGGAATTAACCAATGCTGCAGTGCATCTCTGTATCAGCCGAGGACAAAAACGCCCACAGGAGCAGATACCTGCTAACGGAAATGATTTAGTAGCCACTATTTCTACTAAAAAGAGTCACGGCCTACAGTTACACCGTATTTCTGATGCCCTGAGGAATAGAGGTTGCCATCAAACCAGTCACAAAGTACCGTGACCACTACCTGCTGGCCCGCTTTATAGCGCCCAACCCAACCAAAAGAACTTGGAGCAGGGTCTGCACCCATCTCGCAGAGCCGTGAGAACGTGCACGTAGCCTAGCAGAACACAACTCTCACCTGCTCTATGGGTGCTCAGACTTTAAGCTACACAGACTGCGTTTACTTCAGTAGCTCCCTCTGCTCAAAAACATCAGGACAAGAATACTTTAGGAGACAAATTTCACCTTCTTACCTGTTCACCCTCCGAGGACACTTATCTGGTTTGATATCCACCTCATAGAGGTAGACATCAATCTTTGGGATTTCAACTTGGAAGCAGTTGGCCAGCAGTTTAATGGGTTTGCCCATGGTGCCATAGCCAGGACGTCTGGGCACCATGAGCAGGGGCTGTGCCCCGACGGGTCCTGCAAAAGAGAAAAGCGACAGATGAGGAGACGGGCACAACGAAACGCTGCGCTGCAGAGGTAGGACCTGCTCGCCTTTTGGCGGTTTGAAAATACGGAAGGCTCCTTCCATTGGCAGGTACGTGTGCTGGTGTCCCATCGAGACTTACTACGTACTTTCTTTTTCAGTTTTAATTCCCTGAAGCAACTCATGCAAGGCCAGGCAGGGAGCAGAGCTAGCACGCTCGAAGAAGGGCAGACGAGCCTTAGCAAAGAGCACGCTAACGTTAAGTTCCAAGCTAACGCTTGTCCTGTTTCCCTCCATCCCCCCACTCACCACTAGATTATTTCTTACCGATCAGTTTTTGCTGATGTGATCAGCATGAGTAAGATCGGGACATGTCCTAGACCAACAGAAATGTGTGCTTTTCCTCGTAACACTTATTGGGGAAGGTCAGCCTGGCATTAAACCACCAGCTTTCGCACGCCTTTTCTGAACACCCGAGTAACGGCAAAGCTGCAGCTCCGGGCCTGTGCTGTTTGCGACAAGCTTTTACTTTCACTGTGAGCACAGCTTGAGAAGACATCGTACTTGAACTGCGCTGGCTGAAAACGGACGAAGAACAAAACCATTACCTCCTGTGTAACTCCAGTGATAAAAGCGCCTGGCCTGAAGGGGAAAGACTCCGGTTAAGACGCTAGAGCCGTAAACCCCTCACCACTCAGACTTCAGCAAAGAACACCCACAGCTGCTCAGCGAAACCACCAAAATCCAGAGTAAGAGATGTGCGTTTCACGGGTTATCTAAAGGCACCTAGCCGGTAACGTGTTACGTTCTCACCCAGTTATCCATCCCATTTATTCCGTGCCATTTAGTCAGGGATCCTCAGCTCCAGATCCCGGTTACTCAGGGCTTACACAACCAGTCGCAGTAGTAAACACGGTCCGCATTCAAGAATTTCTGCCGGTATCGCCCCTTCAAAATACCTCTTTCCATTCAGGAAACAACAAAAACAACACGCTTTGTAGTCCAAGTTGCTTCGAGTTTTAAAATTACTCATCACACAAATGCCATGATTTACTGAGCATTCGATCACATCGGTTAGAAGTTCTCCCCTCCACTCCTACTCAGTGACGCAGGCAGCAATTCCTGCCCACTCATTTTCATAGAAGAGTCGAAATGTCAAGTGCTGGTAAAAACATCTTATTTGCCTTTTGATTAATCTCCACCATTCCTGGAAAAAGCCGTGCTATCTTGAGGCTGCGGACCGAGAACAGGTGAATAGGTGAACATCAAAGCCCAGTTCCACCGTAACATTTGTCTGGCTCGGCCCCGAAACCTACCAAAAAATTCTGGGTGGGTTGGCGCCGAGCCCTGAGATAAAACAAAAACATAAAACAAGAGGCATCGTTTGAAACACCCTCACAGACTTTGCTTATGCCAAACTTGTTCCAGGCATCTGTTCTCTTCAACTTTTCCTTCACGTTGGTACCACGACACGAGCAGAGGCAGCTCTGCAATTCACTCCCCAGATATTTTCAGGATATAAGCGTATGTGAAAAGTTACTACGAAACATCTGAGCGACACCAAGGACTCGATCACTGGTTTTATTCTTCCAAGAGCATGCGCACCGTGATTTGTAACCGGAGGAAATGCGAATACAACTGCTGAAATGTAGGTAAGGTTAAAAAGGTGCCGTCATCCTGGCCGCAGGTGCTGCGGGGGCAGGGAGCGCTACCCCCGCTGTTCACCCTTCGCTCACGCGAACTAAATCCGAGTGTTCGACTGCACAAGAGCAAAACCCTGGAAGAGGGGAGCGGTGTTTGGTGACCGACGTCAGGCAGGGCGCGCCTGGAAGCGGCCAGGGCCAGGATGTGGCCCAAAGGAATCGAGTCAAGGGGGTGATAAATATATGGCGCAGGTCTATGCGCAAAATTCAGCTGATTTTGCTGTCAATTCTGTGTGGTACAAGGGCTCTCTGGGGAAAGCCTGCTAGAAACAGAATTCTGCTCTGTAATAAGCTGTAATTCTGCTCTGTGCTCGCTGCCCAAACACACCAGGACCTCCTCAAAAGCACCCCGCTTCCAAAGCGCTCTGAAAGGCTGCGTGGTGCTGCCTTCGAAGCCACGAACCAAGCCCCTCGAGGCAAACGCCCAAACACCAGAGGATGCTCTTGGGCACGGCACGGGCAAACCAAAAGCGTGAGCTGTGGTGTTACCCACCCTGCGCTGAGCAGGGCCAGCAGGGCTATGCTCTGCTGCCATCCATCCATAGGAACATAAAGTCTGAAAAATGCCCGCGATGGCACTGCTGCGGCACGGCGGAGGATGAGGGCAGAGGTTTTTGCTGCTCCAGCACGAGGTTTGTCTATTGCTACAGCACCAAACGTGAACCCGTTCCTAGAGTGCTCTTCAAATCCATGAAAGAATCCAAGAAATCAGGTCTGTTTGGGACACCAGTCAATTCACAAGAAGGGCTGCGGATGGAAGGCAGTAACAAAACGTGGTGACCCACCACTGCAGAGCAAGGAAGGACGAACACCTAAAGTACACCTGGAGCCTCGGACGGATTCCTGGGAGGCTTTTCTGCAGTGAGGGAGGAAGCCTCCAGCAGCCACGAGCTTCAAGCAGACAGAAGACCTGCCCCTGGGTAGCGCGAACCTTCGGAGTGCGCGGTTACTTGGGGAACACGGGGACGGGCTGCAGAGGAAACATTTAACTAAGCCTCCACGTGGTAAGAACACAGACCAGGAAACGAGAATCTCTCCTCAGGACCCGAGGGTATATTGATTTATAAATCACCGCTCGTGGCATTTGTTGGAGGCATTATTTATGAGCATCCTTCAAGGCTGGAAGACCTCTCACAAGAGGAGGCTCGGTAAGAGGCAACAGCAGAGCCTGCCGGGACCCACCCCCCACCGCCACCCCTACCAATACCACAATAATTCACCAGAAAGCAGAAAATGGCTAAAACGGAGCAAGTATTATTCATGACAAGTCACACCGATACTGCTCCTCAAAGAGCTGAAGCCTGGAGTAACGTTAACACCGGGGTTTCTGGCTTGGACACAAGTTTGGTCCAGGCGGAGGTGCCGGCCCCTCGAAGCGTTGACCCCAGCTGACCCTGCCAACTGCCCACGTTTGCGCTCGTCGGGATTCAGATCCACGGCTTGGAAACTCCCTCTGAAATCAGACCACGTGCCACACCGACGTGGAAGTACCCCGGTGGCTCGGGCAGGATCTGAATCACGACAGTCTCTTCTCTAGAAGTACGGATTTACTACAGAGCCCAAGCAACAAAACCCAGCGGCGCTTGCTTTGGCGGCACAGTTGGCGGTTCAGACCCCGTCTGGCTCGCGCCCAAAACACGGTTTGGATCCAGCAACCAGACGGGGACCCAGGCACAACCCTGCCTGAACAGAAAGCGCGGGCACAGAAACCTCCAAACTCTTTCAATAAAACCGTTTTGGGGAAAAGTGCAGCTTTTGGAACGCGAGGCGGCGTTCAAGCAGGAGGCAGAGCCCCGCTTAGCAGGACGCTCACGGGACGTACCGATCTCCTGCGTGATCCCTTCTGTAAGGAACAGAAATCAGCGCCAAGCTTCCAGCAAGGAACTATCCCTTGTCCTACTGTGGGCTTCAGCACTACAAAATTAAAGAATATGAACAGATGACTACCGCATAGATTTGTGTGTAAAACGGTTCTGAATCCCTAACCGAATGGGTGACTACCTGGTCTTACAAACCACGACGGGACTTAACAGGGAAAAGACGATTGAAACTCCAGCTGAGGAGCACGAGGCAGACTGGTCTCACCGACCTCATCCCCCAGCTGGAGCCTGCACGCTGCAGAAAGCTCTCTGAAGAGAGGGGAGACAAAAAAAAAGTTCTCTTTCAGAGGCCCCCAGCTTCTGTATGGGCTCAGAGGCCCAACCTACGGAGCTCAGAGAAAATCCTGTCACCAGCAAGAGATGAGTTAATTCTAAATTAAAAAAAAAATAGATAGGGAAGATTACATGTAAACGTTGGTTTCAATAACCAGGCTCCTTACTTATGCCAGAAATCCTGAATTGCCGTATTTCTGCGGCAGCAACCTCTCTGGGTGGCATTACATTATTTATGAGTAATGCAATCCAGGTTTTCTAAGCATTCCTGCTCGCAGTTTAGGCTCGGCTTTTTTCTTTTACCGGCCTCAGATAAGAAATCGTGTTAAAACTCATCAAAAGCCAACGTTTCGACGCCACGCGCAGCGATAGCCAAGCGCACAAACAGCAGCGCGCGGGCTTGTTCCACCACAGCACGGGTACAGACGACAGCGAAGGGTTCTGGAAGCAGTTACGAGATAACAAATGCTTATAAACTCCTGCTAAAGAAAAACATCTAAGGGCAGAGAGCATCTAGCTCCAAAAAGCCGATTGTCCGTGCTGTGTCCACAGCGACGGGCTGGAGGAGGAGGGAGAGCGCGAGGACCCCGCCAGCGCGGTGCCGGCGCGTCCCAACGGCGCTGGGGTTTTGTCTTCCTGCGTTCCTACTTACTGTCCTGAAAGCAGTCCCTAACTTCAAATTGCGATCACTGAGCGGGAGAAACGCGCCGTCCACCCGCCTGCCACCTTGGGCTCAGGTTTGAGCCGCACGCAGCTCCCCCTCTCCAGTTTTCCGCCTGAAGAATATCTGAGAGCGGCACGGCAGATCCGAGGCACGCGCGGTATTGCCGGATTTGGAACCGTGCTACCAGGAAATAAAAATACATTTTATAGTCACCGAGCAAAACTTCTTTAAACGTGACGCTAAAACGACTTAACACCCCTTAGAAGTTTCGCGTGCGAGCAAAATTAAAAGCAATAAATTAATGACTGATCTCACTGTTTTCAGAGAAACGCACCACGGTACAAAGAAACGAGGAGCTGTGCCTGAGGAACACGAAGAACCGAACTGGGCTGTGTCCAAGAATAACCCTTTCTTTAATTAAGAGGGGAATGCTTTCCGTGACAGGTGGGTTACACAACCCATTCTAATGCAAAAGAAAAACGACTTCAGTTATCGAGATCTCCCATCGCTTGGCAAGCCACCCTGCTACCTCTCACTGCGGACCCAACACGGGGTTTCGGATGGGCTGAGCTTTCAGGTTCCCCGAAGGCCCCAGGTGGGTGCTGCCTCGCAATCCTTCGCTGCAGGAACCGGCTGGGGCGAGGGGGAGATGGCTGTTTGATTAGCGCCTTGCTTCAACGCGTACCGGATGTGTTGAAAAGCACACAAGCCTTCTAGCCCGGTCCTTTTATTTGAATTTGTCTGGGAAATTAGCTCAGGAAGTCCCCCGACAGTTAAACCACCGAGGAAGGAGAGATTTGTGGAGCTCCTGCTCTGATTCAAACGGCTCCAGTCGCACAGAGGCGAGGTTCCACTCTAACTCACATCACATGCGTTGTTCTGGGGAAGAGTAACTTTTGAAGGCACTTATGATTCATTCCCCTGCTCTCCTCTACTCCACCCACAAACATGCAGCTTTTAATGGTCCTCCCAAGTCGCTAGGCTTCACGCAGAGAGAAAACACCCAGTTCTCAGAACTGCGTCTGCCCAAAGTTGGGAGAGGAAAGCGAGCAGGCGATGGGAGACGTCCGCAGTGCTTCACTGGGAACATTCCGTAGCGGAGTCAACAGAACGAGGGCACATTTCACACAGAAGCTCTGAACTTTGGAGGAAGGAGTAACGAAGCGTAAGCGGAGAGGGAGGCAGTGCTCCAGTCCTCGGGCTCGTTATGCCACAGGGTGCCGGCGATGCCATGGCAGCAGGGGTGCAATGCCCACACCTGCCTTGGGGAGGTTCACAACGCTCCTCTGCTGGAAGCGCGATGCCCGACACTGAATTCCAGCCATCTCAGAGCTGTTTTCACTTCCTTCACCTCTCTACAGCCAAGTTTATTGCTGGTACTCCACCGTTTGCTTGATTTCACCACAAACTGCACCCCGAGCAGCCGCAGCCTCCCCCTGCTGTGAGCCACTTTCATTATTTAGTCTGGAAGAGGCACTTTCCAGATCTGAGGCTACGCTCATCACACAGCCAGGAAGCTGCCCGCAGCTCCGCTTCAGCTCCACCATGCTGCCTTCCATCCCCGTTCCAGGAACACTCACAGCCCTGTGTTTCCCCACTTCGTGCCGGAGACGCGGCTTATCTTCCCTCCCCGCACGGAGGACGCACATCTCGGCGTCCTCCTCCCTTAGGAGACAGGACTTTAACCCTTCTGCGCTCAGCCACGCACCGTTTGTGTCCTCCTGTGCCAACGCTGGTGCCTGATGGCCAAAAGGTTCCTCAAATGTTAACGAAGCACAAAACCCTTTCCTCGTTACAGAGCAGACACGGAGAGAAACGTCCCTCATGCTGAGCACAACCCTTAGCGGACTAACCTCATCGGGAACGCTGTCTCATGATGCACTTTGCTAAAATCCAGCACGTGACAGCCTTCCAAAAGGGAAACTCATATGAAAGAAAAAACTGAGACATTTGTTCGCCACTCTGGCACATCTGTACCTTGAGATGACTCGAACGATACCAGGTTATCACTGAAGTTTACTCAACACACACAGATTTTTAGCACAGCACCTGAATTCCGCAGGGCTGCTACCACCCTGCACCTTCCTAAATCGGTTCCAATCCCATCACCCAAGCTCACTAAGCGAGGACGCAGCTTAGATGGCAAGCTTCTGGGGCCAAATCCTTAATTCAACCCTCTGCCTAAATACCAAAGCTTCCTACACCCGAAGGGATGAAAACACTTGTCCTGCTCAGCCAGCTTCAGCCCCACGTCCACGTTTTTGCCGGCTGGGGCACGGAGCCCCACGCGGTTGCTGACGTGCCCTTTGCCACCCGCTGCCTCACACGGCGCTGAGCAAACGCGGCCCGGATCCAAGCTCTCCTCGCACCGCTGATAAAACGGAGCAGAAGTCCTTCCGAGGGATCTCCGGGCACGTTTTAGAAGCTGGCGGCAGGTGCTCCGGGCGCGTTTAAAGCACTTTGGGGATGCTCCGGGGGGGGGCTTTCCGTGGCAGAAGGCCCGGTGACTGACGGAGGAGATGGAAGGCTCCGGGATCGACCCTCACGTACCAAACCGCCACGGCTCCGTGCGGGGAGCCTCAGGGTGGGGGAAGCCTCAGGAATTTGGGGGTGCAGCCACCGGGAGCTGCCTCAGGTCGGTGTGCCCGGTGACCCCCCCCCGGTGCCGCCCAAAGCCCAGCTCCCCAGCACAGCACGGCGTTATGCAAGGCGGCCGCACTGCCGCGGGGCCGGCCCGTTACGAAACGCCCCGAAACCACCGGGGGGGGGGGTCCCCACTGCCCCCCGCACCGGGCCCGGTACCCCCACCGGGCCCAGTTCCCCCCCACCGGGCCCAGCACCCCCCTCAGAGCTCGGTGCCCCCCCTCAGCCCCCCCAGGGTGCCGCGAAACCACCGGGGGACTACGGGGTGGGGTCCCTACTGCCCCCCTACCGGGCCCGGTGCCCCCCTAGCGGGCTCGGTGTCCCCCTCAGGTCCCGGTGCCCCTCACCTGCGCTGCCGATTTCCATGCATGGAGCTGGGCGCAGCCGCTGGGGGCTGCGGGCTCGGGAGGCCCCGGGGCGATGCTGGGCGACGGCGGCAGCGGCCCGGCGGCGGAGGCCCGGCCTCCCGTCCCGTCCCGTCCCGTCCCCTCCCGGCGGAGGCCCACCCGCTCGGCGGAGGCCGCAGGCCGCGGCCCGGCCCCCCC